>NC_041406.2:1895000-2195000 GCF_900747795.2 Erpetoichthys calabaricus
CCAGAAAATATCAAAGGGTGAGACAGGTGGCATAGCAGGGCCATCAGCGTTCAGCACGTCGTCCATCTGTGGCAGTTAACGTTTCGGCCCAGTAAGCGAGACGAGGTAAGTACACAACGTTGATCCTTTCCATTTTTTTAACTGCTTTATTTCTTCTCCAACTCCGGCCCACCATTCATACTTTCAAAGATTGTCACTCATCCTCAGGCTGCACCTTATACATGCAAAAAATAAATAAATAAAACCATGAAAAAGAGACAAAGGGTAAACAAAAGGTTTAGTATAAAAGGCAAGTGGCGAGTTGTACTGTAAAAGTAATGAATTCACATCTGTGATTGTCCCGATGGCGTGTAATTTTTATTTCAGTTCACTGTACCCTTTTGTTGTTCGCTAGGCCTGCCATTTTGTGTCGGAGTTTTGTGTTGTGGAGAATTTGTTCCTCTTTACTTTTCATATTTGGGTTTATTTTGTCACCGTTATCTACAGCCCCCTCAGAAAGTCTTCAAGCCCTTTCACTTTTTGCACATTTTCTTACTTTGAATCCTTCTGCTAAAATCACAAGCAACACTCCGCACAATGATACAGTGATCCCTCGCTATATCACGCTTCGACTTTCGCGGCTTCACTCTATTGTGATTTTTTCTCGTACACGCTTACGTCACTAGGCATGCGCTTTCTGAGAACTTTTATCTAAGCCCCGCGATGGCTCCTAAACGTGTTGCTTTTTCTAAGCCTTCTGACAATGAAACTAAGCGCCGGAGGAAGATGCTTACCATCCAGGAGAAGGTGAAACTCTTGGATATGATCAAAGATGGCAATACCCTACAAAAGCCTCCTCACGCATATGAAAAGACAGCGGCAGCAACTGCCTAGCAAGATGTTCTTCAGCCGCGCACCCAGACACCCACTGCCTACTCCTAGTACTCCTTCAGCAGGTGTGTCGTTGTCTTCTTCCGCTGAAGATACTGCACCACCTGAAGACTCTCCTACTGAGGTTCTGCCTTCATAGGTTAGTGGTTGTGTGTAAGAACTGTGTGTGTGTGTAATTAAATGTACAGTACAATAATCTACTATATAAAAGCAGTCGGGATTGTCCTTCCGTCCCGTGAGTGCAAAGCGTAGCGGTATTCCGCTTATCACAGACTTACTACTTGCGGCTTGCGGTACGAAGCGACGCGATGTGAGCAGAGTTCTGGTGCTCCCATCGTTCCCTTGCTTTTGTGCGTGATGCGCTGGAAAAATAGACAAAATTATGTCTCTGGAAATAATTAATGTTGATGAAGTACAAATGCCTCACCGCGTAGTAAATATCAGGGGAGAGGGTGCTTGCTTATTCTCATCTATAGCTTATTTAGTGCATGAAACTCCGTCTTTAGCGGTACAGATTCGGGCTGACATTGTATGACTTTGGACAGGCACTCGAGGGGATAAAAAAACGTAGGTTTTCGGGAGATGTTATGAATGGGCACTTTGATGTTCTCATTCCCTACACTTACATGCCTGATATACACATGGAACGCACACAAATTGAGGATAAATGTCGGTCGCCTTAAAAGGCGGGTGAGCCTAGTAATAATATGATATTTGTAACGTCTAATATGTCTTATTTTCTCTTATTTTGTCTAATATATTGGGTAATACGAGTGTAATGGTGACTAAAGGGTGTTATTTCATGTCTAGAGGGCTCTAATAATGTTAAAAAACGTATTTAGAAGGTCGTAAACAGGTTTTCTATACTCTAACTGCGAAAATATTCAATTTATAAATAAAGAATCCTACTTCACGAAAATGTATTTATCACGGTAGAGTCTGGAATGGGTTAACCGTGATAAACGAGGGTTCACTGTAATGTGAAAAACTGGCATCTAAAAATGTTTACAAGTTTATTAGAAATAAAAAACTGAGGTATCCCTTAGACTCAAGTATTCAGGCCCTGTGCTCAGGTAGCCATTCCAGCCTGCAGTCTTGTTGGGTTTGACGTGACAGGCTTCACACACCTGAGTTTGGGGATTTCCTGCCACTCCTCTCCCAGGCTCTGTCAGGTTGGATGGAGACCATCAGTGGGCAGCTGTTTCTGTTTTCAGGGCTCTCCAGAGGGGTTCAAGTCCAGACTCTGGTTAGACCACTCAATGATATTCACAAAGTTGTTCCTAAGACACTTCTGTGTTGTTTTTGCTTTTGGAAGGTGAACCGTCAGCCCAGTTTTAGGTGCCCTGCGCTCTGCAGTACATTTCCATTAAGGTTATCTCTGTACTTTGCTCTGTTCTTCTTTCCTTCAACCCTTGACTTGTCTCCCAGGCCCTGTTGCTGCCACCACCAAGTTACACTGGTATGATGGAGGTGACGAGCAGGGCCTGGTTTCCTCCAGATGTGAGGCCACACAGTTCAATCATGGTTTCATCAGACCGGAGGATCATGTTTCTCACAATCTGACAGTCCTTCAGGTGCCATTTTGCAAACTTTATGTGGACTTCCATGTGTATTTTATTAAGAAGAGGTTTTCATCTGGCTGCTCTGCCATAAACAAAGATCAGTGGATGGAGCGCTGCAGTGATGGAAGAAACACACAGAAAGACAACCATCTCCACTGAGGTCCTCTGTCACTCCTCATGGGTTCTTGGTCACTTCTGTTGCCAAGGCCCTTCTCCCCCGATCACTCAGTTTAGCTGGGTGGCCAGCTTGTGGTTTATCCAAACTTCCTCCATTTAATGCCACTTCACTCTTGAGAACCTTCAGTGCTGCAGAAATGTTTTTGTAGGCCTCACCAGACCTTGACATGATCTCATTTCTAAGCTCTGCAAGCAGCTCCTTCAATCTTATGGCTTGGTTTTTGCTCACCTATGGGACTTTCTATTCAGGTGTGTGCCTTTTCTAATCCGCCCACTCTATTGAAATGACCACAGGTGGACTCCAAACAAGGTGTAGAAACATCTCGGTGACGGCCAATAGAATGGGGTGCACCTGAGCAAAGTTTCAAGTGTCAAAGGTCAGAATTCGTGTGTCAGTGTGCGTTTTCAGTTTTTTATTTGTAATAAATCTGAAACCCTTTCTAAAATCCTATTTTCACTTTGTCATTCTCAAGGCTCTGTTGAATGACGGAGAGAAATGAATTGAAATGATTTTAGCACAAGGGGCCTGACGACTTTCTGAAGGTGCTGTATTTTTAATGTGGTTTGTTTTGTATTCCTCATGTTGGTGCTCTATTGCTGTGATGTAGCGGCCCATTCGTTGCAGGCATTGTGATCCCAGATGTTTGTGATATGTGACATCATTAAACGACAACTCAAAATCCAGCGCCATATTTACTACGCTCCACTTTCCTGATAAAGCTTGTCTGTATTCACTAAATAAAGTACCCACACAGACCCTAGACCCTCATAGTGCTGCCACATAGATAGATAGATACACCTTGACAGATGATCAGTCACCTGATCTTAACCCAATTGAGCAGGCATTTCACTTGTTGAAGACTAAACTTGTTGAAGGCCGAGAAACAAACAGCAACTGAAAGCCGTTGCAGTAAAGGCCTGGCAGAGCATTCAAAAGGAGGAAACCCAACATCTGGTGATGTCCAGGAGTTCAAGACTTCAGGCTGTCATCGCCAGCAAAGGGTTTTCAACCAAGTATTAGAAATGAACATTTGATTTCCAGTTCTTTAATTTGTCCAATTACTTTTGAGCCCCTGAAATGAAGGGATTGTGTTCAAAAAATGCTTTAGTTGCCTCACATTTTTATGTAATCATTTTGTTCACCCCACTGAACTAAAGCTGAAAGTCTGCACTTCAACTGCTTCGGAGTCGTTTCATTTCAAATTCATTGTGGTAAAGTACAGAACCAAAATGAGAAAAAAGTTGTCTCTGTCCGAATATTTATGGACCTAACTGTAGATAGATAGACAAAAGTTATGTGTTTTTCTGCTGTTGCTTGGGTTTTGTGTGGATTGGACTTACAGACTGTGCTTGACAGCGGTGCCCCGGAAGGTGGGACATCCAGTTTCCTTTTTTGTTTTCTGGGAGCAATTTACATAAAGCGCGCCATTTTAAAGGAGAGAGAGGACAGCTAAGAAGACGAGGGGAAAATCGAACGAAGCAGATCAGCATCTGCCTGGGCCATGAGAAGAGCTTCTAAAGACCTGACTGTTAGGTGGAAGGCGGTGATTCTCTTTTGATTTGTGAATTGGATGTTCTGCTATTTCCCACAGACTCGGGTGAGCTTCACGAAAACCTTAACGTTCTTTATCATGGCGCAGACCGACTGTATAGCTTTATATAGTTAAGACTTTCACGGCTTGGGGTCGGCATCCAGTTATACTCTTCGTTACACCTGCTGACATCAGGGGCTGTAACTTTGGACTTACATGTGAGCTTTGGAAGGGGAACTGGGGGAGTGATACTCTTACCTCATATATATATACAGTGCATTCAGAAAGTATTCCCAGCGCTTCATCACTTTTTCCACATTTTGTTATGTTACAGCCTTATTCCAAAATGGATTAAATTCATTTTTTTCCTCAGAATTCTACACACAACACCCCATAATGACAACGTGAAAAAACTTTACTTGAGATTTTTGCAGTTTTATTAAAAATAAAAAAATTGAGAAATCCCATGTCCATAAGTATTCACAGCCTTTGCCATGAAGCTCAAAACTGAGCTCAGGTGCCTCCTGTTTCCCCTGATCATCCTTGAGATGTTTCTGCAGCTTCATTGGAGTCCACCTGTGGTAAATTCAGTTGACTGGACATGATTTGGAAAGGCACACACCTGTCTATAGAAGGTCCCACAGTTGACAGTTCATGTCAGAGCACAAACCAAGCATGAAGTCAAAGGAATTGTCTGTAGACCTCCGAGACAGGATTGTCACAAGGCACAAATCTGGGGAAGGTTACAGAAAAATGTCTGCTGCTTTGAAGGTCCCAATGAGCACAGTGGCCTCCATCATCCATAAGTGGAAGAAGTTCGAAACCACCAGGACTCTTCCTAGTGCTGGCCAGCCATCTAAACTGAGCGATTGGGGGAGAAGGGCCTTAGTCAGGGAGGTGACCCGATGGTCACTTTGTCAGAGGTCCTCTGTGGAGAGAGGAGAACCTTCCAGAAGGATAACCATCTCTGCAGCAATCCACCAATCCGGCCTGTATGGTAGAATGGCCAGATGGAAGCCACTCCTTAGTAAAAGGCACATGGCAGCCCGCCTGGAGTTTGCCAAAAGGCACCTGAAGGACTCTCAGACCATGAGAAAGAAAATTCTCTGGTCTGATGAGACAAAGATTGAACTCTTTGGTGTGAATGCCAGGCGTCACGTTTGGAGGAAACCTGACACTGCTCATCACCAATCCAATACCATCCCTACAGTGAAGCATGGTGGTGGCAGCATCATGCTGTGGGGACTGGGAGACTAGTCAGGATAAAGGGAAAGATGACTGCAGCAATGTACAGAGACATCCTGGATGAAAACCTGCTCCAGAGCGCTCTTGACCTCAGACTGGGGCGACGGTTCATCTTTCAGTAGGACAACGACGCTAAGCACACAGCCAAGATATCAAAGGAGTGGCTTCAGGACAACTCTGTGAATGTCCTTGAGTGGCCCAGCCAGAGCCCAGACTTGAATCTGATTGAACATCTCTGGAGAGATCTTAAAATGGCTGTGCACCGACGCTTCCCATCCAACCTGATGGAGCTTGAGAGGTGCTGCAAAGAGGAATGGGCCAAACTGGCCAAGGATAGGTGTGCCAAGCTTGTGGCATCATATTCAAAAAGACTTGAGGCTGGAATTGCTGCCAAAGGGGCATCGACAAAGTATTGAGCAAAGGCTGTGAATACTTATGGACATGGGATTTCTCAGTTTTTTTATTTTTAATACATTTGCAAAAATCTCAAGTAAACGTTTTTCACGTTGTTGTGTGGAGAATTCTGAGGAAAAAAATGAATTGAATCCATTTTGGAATAAGGCTGTAACATAACAAAAGGTGGTCAAAGTGATGCGCTGTGAATACTTTCCGGATGCACTGTATGTGTGTGTATATATAATATGTATATATATGTATATTATATATGAGGTGAGACACAAAAATAGCTGGATTGGTAAAAAAAAAATGTATTGCTGAATTCCAGCATTCTAAACATTGTCGCCTTCTCTATACTCCCCCTCCTGATCTCTACATGGCTCCAGACGTATCTTCCATTGATTGAAACAGAGCTGGAAGTCTTCTTGCTTGAGGCTCTTTAACAGGCTTGCCGTTTCTGTCCTCACTTTACCCATTAAAGAAAAATGTCTTCCCTTCAGGTTACTTGTGATTTTTGAGAACAAGTAAAAATCACAGGGAGCTAAATCGGGTGAATAAGGAGGATGATCGAGGGAGGACAGGAATGTTTTTGTCAGTCAAAAACTGCTTTACGGAAAAAGCTTTGTGTGTTGGAGCATTGTCTTGTCTTGTCTCGTCTCGCTGTTTGCTTTTTTCACCTGACATTATCGCAGCAACTCGTGTAGCGATTGTTGTGCAAATCCTGACTGGGCTCTTCACAGGATACACCTGGCCCGTAGGAGGGGATAGAGTTCTATGATTCACATGTGGCCGACCTCCAGACGGTTTTCCAGGAAAGCCCCAAGCCCAGTCCGGTTATTTTTGTGTCTCACCTCGTATATATTTTAGTATCGGCACATATAAGGGTTACTTTTGGGTTGTGGGAGCAGATGAAAGGGATTGTTATTGTTCTTTTCTCCTCTTGTCTTTTCTTTGTTAAAATATACTAGCTGGACCCTGTGGCTTCACCCACATAGTAATGAAACAGAACAAACTTTAGAAATAAATAGACGTTGGCACTGTATCTGATCGTGTTCAACTCTGACGAGAGAGCGTACCCCGCGTGGTCGTGATATCTCTGGCAATCAGTAGCTACCCTCTAAAACACACGGAGCTCTGATCTCTCTCTCAAAAACGTCAAACGTTACTCCTTAACAAGCTGTAGATGATAATGTCTGCTGAACAAACGGATGTCGCTAGCTAAGTGGAGGCGAGGTGCGCTCCAACATGTGGCGACAGGTAGACCAACTCGAACAGAGGCTGGCGAGTGAATGAGGAAGGCCCCACCCCCCTGCTGTCAGCCCACAGCCACTCTGTTGGATTTGCATAAACACATCGCTACCGCAAGCGAACTCTGGTAGGTACTTAGTGCGATGAGAGAAGTCACAAAGAGTTCAAGCAAATTATAGAAAACAACCCGATCTAAATCCGTTAAGTGATTCTCTCGTGAAAAGTGGACAGACATACAGACAGAACACGCTTGGACCACGAAATTTTTAATACAGTTTCTTAGCAAGCACCTATAGGCCAAGGGTAACCTACATTCCAAATTTCAAGTCCCAAGTCCTCTTGGTTTGGGAGATTTCATGATGAGTGAGTCAGTAGGATTTGGCTTTAGATTTCTCAGCGTTTATGGACCACTAGCTATTTTTTATTTCTCTCATATTGTAAATGCTAAGTCATCAGGTTTGAACTGAACATTTTAAAAAGGTGTGTACGGTGGTGCGCCGCAGGGTGCCATATTGGCGTATCCTTTTTATCGTCTGCCTTTAAAGTAGGACAGGTTAGTGGTAACGATAGACCCCAGTCCCTGCCACAGTGCAGGTTTCTCAACAGTCGTCTGTTTGGAGACGGACACCGTGTTGTCTGAATTGGAGAAATGCAAATAACAGACTTGAACATCAAGGTAGCTCATATGGTAGCCACTATGACGTTAACTCCGAGGCCACAGGATTCCAAGGTGGTGATGAACAGTAAAAGGAGGCTGCGGTGTGTTTCTTGCCTTAAAGCGTCTCATAGCTGATTCACAAAGAGAGCAGAAGTGACAAATAGAGCAGTAAAGATACAGTATGAGAATCACAGTAACGACTGTAAACTGATTTGACATGAAACGTGACTCTGAATCAGCAGTGGGCCGAGTGTGGTAATCTGGGCAGGAGGGACGGTGGGTGGTAGTCGGCAGGTTGAAAAGGGTCCTCCTAAATAATGTGGGTGGTCAAGCAGTGTTTCCAAAGTGAAGGCTTTTATCAGAGTCTCCCTCGGTCTTTTTTTTCCCGCCCCGAGACGACGATTTATGGTCATCCATCCATTATGTAACCCACTCTATCCTAGCTACAGGGTCACAGGGGTCTGCTGGAGCCAATCCCAGCCAACAGGGCCCAAGGCAGGAAACAAACCCCGGGCAGGGCGCCAGCCCACCGCAGGATTTATGGTCACCTTTCACAATACGTTTATTTATTGTTCGCCAACACTGTCAGCTATAAATTAAGGACTGCAGAATTGTAGTTTTGCTGTCTCTGCTGTCCATTTTAAGGTCCTGTGGGCTGGTGTGGTGAGTTGCTGCTTTTCCTCCTACCAAAACCTTAAAATCCTTGTGCTGTTTGCACATTTCATTTCAAAGTTTCTTGCAGTTTGCTTCTGTTTGGGATTTCAAGGTGTGTGAGTTTGCAAGTTGCCTGGAATTACTGCAGAAAATGTTCACTTTAATTCTGGAGATTCTGAGTTCATCATGAGGAGTCCGCATCTGAAATGTCTGCTGTAAAGACGGTGAAAAGATGAACGTCCACTCGACTGGCGATTCACCAATCAAAAAGCCGTACTCGCTAGTCCTCTCCACACTGACAGGGGAAAACGTCAGTCTTCATTTCAAGTTGTAATTAATGCTGTGTGCAGAGTCACTGAAATTAGGAAATGAACAAATAATTAAATAAATACATAAAGAAATACAGAAAAATTAAAATTATGAAGGGGATGTGTACTGTGGATCTTAGCCATTACTTTACAATAAAGTCTTCAGTGAGAACAGGGGGACTCCGTTAGTAAATTTGGCACAAATCTTAGCAAGTTTTTCTTCTCACAAAGAACCAAAGCCACATGGAATAAAGTGAGGAAGAAGTGCTGTAAAACTTTAGGGAGCTCCAAAGCTCAACTTGAGTTATTTAGGAGAAATTAGCTGAGTCGGGCTGGTGAGCTTGGTGGGCTTAATGGCTGCTCTCGCCAGGATTGTTCTGATGTTCAGTCCGGCACTCTTGTTCTTGTTAATAAACCTCGTCCTTCTGGATGTCTCACTTGTTTTATATGCAGTACTGTGCTTGGACCTCCAGTGAGGTGTTGTCTCTCATCTTTCAGGTCAGGTCAGGTTGGGGAGCATGCACTGGTACAGCGCGTTGCCTCTTCCACCACATGACGAAACGGCTCAGGATCCTGGTTGGCAAAACCAGGCAGACACGTGGTCCAGTTCCACCCTCCAGAAATGACCCTCTATCAGGTGTTACGTGGGCGTCCTCTTGGCCTGGTCCAGCCGCTCGGGTCCTGTGAGCCAATCAACATCAGGGAATCACGCAGCATGGCCGTAGTGCCGTAACTGACGCTTCCTCACAATGCAGGTCATGTGCCTCATTCGGGACTCCGTGAGCAACATAAAGTCAAACCAGCGGTACTGGGTATGACGTTAAACTGCATCCGGCCCTGCAAGCCATCCTCATGGGTGTTGGTGGCAGGATTGGCACTCTCTGAGACGACAGACAGGGCTCCTTTCTGCTCTCCGCAGTAGTAGCTCTGCTGTGCTCACTTTATGAAGGGGATGGGGGAAGCCCTCGGGAACCCCATCCCGATAGTCAAAATCGTTGGAGTGCCAATGGGATCAGGCCTGTCCGGGATCAGAACTGGTGTGACGCTAAGGCATCGCCCGCTGCATGGCAGCACTCAGGCCCATCTGGGTAGGCGAGTGGAACATCATGTCTCTGTCATCTTTACCTCTTGATAATTCTTTATAAAGCACTAATTTTAGCATTCTTTTATTCTATTTTATTTTGCTTTTTTTTTTTTTAAATTAATTTTACTAACACTAAAATATTTTAACATCTTATTTTGACACCTTTTTGTGCTTCTGGAGGCCATCTTGTTGTTTTAGCAACCAGGTCCTGTTGCCATCATTTGACTGAAAATGCCACGGTGTCATCTGCCGTCTCAGTTCCCCATCACAAAATACAAACATTTAGAGAACCATTACTATATAAGTTCTTTAATTAGTGTAGAAAAGAGAAAATTCAACTTAGCGTCGGGTTCTGTTTGTTCTGTTGCACTGTAACTTGACATTTTGTTTCTTCCGTTTTGTGTTTTGACCGTCATTTTAGGTTCTTTTACATAGAATGAGAAAGCACCTACTGTGGTTGCCATGTCTGTCTGTCTGTCTGCATAACACAACTTGGTTCCCAGCGGGCTGATTTTGTTGAAATTTGCCTCACTTATTCTTCAAGGAAGTTTGTCACGAGAGCTGAATTTTCTTGAAATCTCTCAGATAGAACCTGCTGTACAAATGTCAGAAATTTCAAATATTGGAAAATTTGCACACTTGTCTTAAAAAGAGTGAAACACTCCGCTTCATTTATGGAGTAGTTTACTATTTCAAGTTTACCTTGAGAGCAGTCAGTTTAACTTGAATATTTTCACAGTTTTCCTCTTTTAATCATCTGACAGCCCCAATATAAGTTAGTGAAACACCAGCAGAGGTGGCACTGGCACTGGCACAAAAAATTGCTTCACTGGCACCTTGAGGTAAGTCAAGCGGAATAGTAACAAAAACAAAAAGTTATTTATCTAGAAGTGAATGTGAGAGGGAAGGAATTCTAGAAGTGTCATTCCGTAAGCAGTGAGAGGAAAACCCGTCCGCAGTCTTTACGTTACGCTGAAGACGCCCTCACTGCAGCGCACATTCTCACATGTCAGTATTTCTCAGACACTGTCGTTTATTGGCAGAGCTTTACAGGTATGTTGTTTAGACCCTCCACAACTAGTCTGAGCAACTAACATTAGGACATCAGCCATTTTTAAATAACTTGGACACTCTCGTCTCCTGACGCACCATAAGCCATTCTGGGGTCCACAGGACAAGTCCTACATGACATTATAAAGTGATGTTTGAACGCGTGGATTTAATGGCGTCTGCTAACTCCTGGATTCAGAAAGTCTCCAGCCCCCCTCACGTTACTGTGTTGTTGATTTCATTTTAAATGGAGAAATAAAGTGTGTAGAAAGTGAAGGGGCCTGAATATTGTCTGAATCCCCTGTAATTAATTTCTGTTATCACTGCTATGTCTGATTATGACTCACTAATACACAAATATGATAACTGACTCTTCGAGAAAGTAACTAAAAAATGTAAAATGCTCCAGCTTTCAAATCAGTTAACCAAGTCCTGGACCCTCCTGAATGTCCTGCCATGCCGCCTTTTTCCGACTGGTGTCCTCCGGGATTTAGGATATAGCGGGTTGGATAATGGATGGATGGATGGATGTCCTCCGGGATTCTCCTGGTTTGGTCCTGTGCCTGACTCTCAATTCTCAGATACGTTTTGAATCTCCAGGTATTTTTCTCACACTAAACCAACCTGCCCATAATTATCAGTTACTACGCCGATATCAAATTTTAATGCAGGTGTTCCATCTTTCTTTTTAAAGATTTTTATGTTTCTTAGAATGAACCAAAAAAAAACTTAAAAGCCTGCCAGCCTCATGGACTGTCTGTGGATCTTCTGCTTCAGGAATATTTTCTTTTCATATAGCGCCCTTCACGTAGTCCGGGCTCGCCAGGCCACAATGATGTCACATTTCCTTTATGTAGTACCTTTCTCATACTCCGTTGCACGTAGCACTCATTGTTTCTGCTTTCTCCACAGTGAGCAAGTACTGTGAAAAGCTCCGAGACGAGCTGGAACGAGACACAAAGTTTATCATCTCTTATACACAAGGAGAGGAGATGCTGCTGGACGACATGTACACCGACACCCTTATTGAAATAATGAATGATCGCAATGAGAGCCTGGGCTACCTGAACCACATAACGGACCTGTTTGGAGACCACGGTGTCTTTAATGAGCATGCAGAGACCATCTTAATTATTGGCGATGCTGGTGTTGGCAAATCCATTTTGTTGCAAAAACTGCAGAATCTGTGGTCTAGAAAAGAGCTAAACATTGAGGCCAAGTTCTTCTTCACGTTCCGCTGCAGGATGTTTGGGGTCTTCAAGGACACAGACAACCTTTCCTTAAAAGATCTCCTTTTTAAATACACGTGTTATCCAGACAAAGATCCCGATGATGAGGTCTTCAGATACATCAACCACTTTCCAGAGTCGGTTTTATTCACCTTTGATGGCTACGACGAGATCCAGTCCGAGTGCGATCTGAGCAAATTTCCTGAAGTGTGTTCACCTGAGGAGAAGACTCATCCGCTTCTTCTGCTTATGAACCTCCTTAAAGGGAAGCTATTAAAGGGGTCTAAAAAGGTCCTGACCGCTAGGAGTGGCACAGAAATTCAGCAAAAAGTCATCAGAAAGAAACTCGTCCTCAAAGGGTTCTCCAAGGACGGCCTTACATTGTATGCCAACCTGCACTTCAAGGACAGAAGCTACCGCACCCTGGTGCTGAACCAGTTGGACGCCAACCCTTACCTCTGCAGTCTTTGCTCCATTCCGCTGTTCTGCTGGATCATTTTTAAATGTTTCAAATATTTCCAGGCTGTCTACGACCAATGTGAGCTGCCTTCAATGTATGTGACCCTCACCAATGTCTTCCTGCTGATGACTGAAGTATTTCTGAACAAACGGATTCATCCTGGCCCACTGAAGAAAAATAACCGGTGCCAAAGTGAAACCTTCAGGTTGTCAAAGCAGACTTTGATTGGTTTTGCCAAGCTGGCGCACAAGGGAATGGCGCAAAGCCGCTTCATCTTTGACCCGGAGAGCATCTCCACCTGCCACATTGCAGAGAAGGACCTTGGCTTGGGCTTCCTCCGACCCGTCGCTCATTACGATGGATGTGGAGAACCGTCCACCTTCGAGTTCCTTCACTTAACCCTCCAGTCTTTCTTTACGGCCTTTGCCTTGGTGGTTGATGAGCAAGTCGACTCCAAAGACATCCTGAAATTTTTCACAGAATGCGATTACAGCAAGTCGCGGTGTTTTCCAACATTCCCATCTACATCTTGCCTGAGCTCTTCCAAACCGAGAGGAAAAGACCCGTTTCAAAACAACGAACACTTCCAGTTCACCAACCTCTTTCTGTGTGGTTTGCTGTCCAGGAGCAGCGTTAGCCTCCTTGAGCACGTAGTGCCTCCCATAATGCTGAGAAGGAAGAGGGAGATGTTAAAGTCGTTTCTGTCAGACACTGTGAAGTATCATTTGAAAAGCCTGCCGCGCACCAAATCGGAGCAGGAGGGCTACAAAATACACGGCATGCCAACTTTTATTTGGATGCTCCGATGTATTTTTGAGACACAAAGTGAAGAAATCGGAAAACTGACAGCAAAAGGTATTTCAGCTAATTACATAAGACTGACGTGCTGCAATGCGTATTCTGCTGACTGTAGTGCCATCAACTTTGTCTTGCATCATTACCGCAAAAGCATCGGGCTTGACTTGGACAACAACAATGTGAATGACTATGGCGTAAAGGAGCTCCAGCCATGTTTTAGCAAGTTGTCCGTTCTTAGGTAAGAGTCTGAAAGTCATGGGTGCCATCAACTGTCATAAATGTTTGGGGGCAATAAATACAATAGTTGGTCTCTAATGGACTGGCAGTCACACTGTACCACCCGTTAAAGAGGTAGACAACGTTTGAAAAGGTTAGCCATCATCCAACTGCACCGGACCCTCTTCCCTTTCCATCCAATCCCTTCCCCTCTCAACAGTAACAGGGCTGCTAAGGAGGTACTTAGTGATTTGGAAATTGTAGAGGGAGAAGTGCTGCGTCAATTAAAATAACAAACAATGGAATAATACAATACACTACCGTATATACTCGCGTTGAAGTTCTCTCTTCTATTCTAAAGTGACGTTTGCACTGTTTTGTGTTTTTTGTATCTCACACCCTCATACACCTTTATCGTAAGGGCATCCCTTATCTACGGTGGAGCGTTCAATCAAAAGAAAACATGAAGCTGGTTTGAAATTAAAAGCCGTTGAAGTGGCAAAAGAAATTGTGCTGCTGCAACAAAATTCGATGTGTCTGAGAAACTGACGTGAGATTGGAGGAGGCAAGAAGATGTAAAATAAACAAACAAAAAAATGTGTCTTATTTTTGAACGTGCGCATAAGTTGGCGTCTGATTTTTATGATCAATTTTTTTGGGTTTCAAGATATGCGAGTATATACGGTAATTATAAACCCCTTGATTGCCCACCCTCCTGTGTAAGTGTATTATTGTGGTATTTCCATCTACCTATTTTCTTTAAGGTAAGTGTACTTGTCAAGTTCGTTACCGGGTTGGTCTACTGTCACACTTTAAGATTAACACACACACGTAGACATACTCGGACACACAGACCCTCGCCACAAATTTCCGTATGAAAGACACATACACAGCACGTTATTCCCTAGCACTTTAACCCACATGAGTACCGTATGACTAACACACACACAGTGCGCTTTACCCAGTACTCCAAGAAATGTACTTATCATAGGCATGACCAATGTGTGATATCTTAGATACGGAATATCTCAGACATAAATGTTACCTTTGGTCTCCAAGAATACATTCAAACATACAAAGAGTCAACATCCCCGGCCATCAGCCATTTATCAACCAGTGAATATTTTACTTTAACGCACTCTTCATTACTGGACTGAGCTCTTTGTCCACAGCTCGGATCATATGGCACTTCTTCACTGCTCCATGTGCTCAAAGAAATATACCTTATTACTTCAATCATTCTAAATATGAAGACAAAGTATAGGAAGTTAAAAGCAGCGTGGTATTTATTACATGAATAATAATAATACCAAACAGAACAAAGAATAATAGAAAATAAGACTGATGGTAAAGTCTGGATATGTACAGTCTTTAGAAAAAGCTTACAAAAAAGCAAAGATGACAAGGATGAGCGTCACAGGTGGCTTGTGATCTTAGCACTCGTAGTTGTTGATGAGATGCTTTTCTGATGATCAGATGGAAACGGCTGCACGTTGCCAGCGTCCTCCTCTGACATCGCTCTCTTCTCCTCTTCTTCTCCTCTGATGTCGCTCTTCAGACGAGGCATATTTATTATAAAATTCTACCCGGGGGTTTCACGAGATGTGATTGTTAGATGTTCTGATTGGCTGGCTGTCAATATGACGAATGAATTCACTCGTCCGTTTTTTCCCAAACAATTAAACGTTTTGATGTTGCTCAGTACCTACTAGCATGTCTACCTTTCCCAGGCTGTAAACCCATTTAGCAACTTGTTGTCCCAGATGCCCATCTTTTCTCAGATTATAAAGTAATTGATAGCCTGAGGCATCGTCATGTCTTCCTCTTTTTGTCTGAGTAGCTGTTTTAAAAGTGAGGTACTATTGGGAAGAGAATAGTCTTTGGTGTGTCCTGCGTTTAAGTTCATCTAGTGTTGTCTTCAGCAAAATATAAGGAAAAGCTAGACCAAAACTTACAGGTTTTGTACCCCACAACAGTAAGCTATCAATATTTACCCTTCAAAGTGAATATATCCAAACATAGATATTCTTACAAACATTCACAATAAAACTGAACAGTTCCGTGTGGTCCAATAATGTTACATAGCACTTTGAGGTTTCTGTGGAATAAAAGTCCAAATTGGTTAACTTCACACAAGACAATCAGCAGCGGAGTCCGGACAGCAGTACCCTAATGTGAGGAAACAGATGTGACGCACCAACTGGCACAACCCCGTAACAGGCTAACGTTACTCAGAAGCACAGGCCTCCTCTCTAGTAGGGTGTCCATCCAGTCCTGGATTTCCTTCAAGTTGGCCACCTCCGAAAGTGAACGTCATTAGGATAAGTTTAGAATTTTGGGGTGAACAGATGGATGGAAGGACATCTGAAGGTTTAGAGGATAATGTCGCTTTACAATTACAATCCTGTGTTTGTTTCAGATTGTCTGTTAATCAGATCACAGACTCCGGAGTGGAGGTCCTGGCTGAAGAGCTGGTCAAACACAAAGTCATCAGCGTCCTCGGGTAAGTAGAAATATGGAGAGTCTGTGCCATCTCTTAGTGGAAAGAGAATTTCAGCAAAAAATCACAGAATATTGTAATGACATGGAAATCTGTTGGTAGCATCATTTATAAAAAATAAATAAATAAATGAGCTAATAGATGACTGTTTTTATGTTTTACCACACATTTTCTTTTTTTCGTTTTACAGATAAAAATATATAGATGCTGCCTTTTAGTGCCTCGTTATTGCATTACGTTTTAATAGCAAGTGTCACAGGTATAGAGCATAACCTTCAGAAATCTGATTAATGTAATTAACTCTCGCAGAGTGCCAGGGCCTATCCTGGCAGCAGTGGGTACAATCCAGGAAACAACCCCGGGCCAATCATCACAGGGGGTTACACACCAATTAACTTAGGCAATTAACACTAGAATTACCAGAGCCTACGAAAAAACTTGTAGATCCGGCCCACCTTAAATCCATTCGCACCTCTCCCTCAGCGTCTTTTGTCCTGTAAATGTGCCAATTAAGACAAGCAGCCGGCTATTCCATCCCCCACCACCGCAGAACATGCACAAAGTTCTCCCAGCTCATGCCTTGATGATCTGGGAGTGAAGTGCTGGAGTTTTAGAGTGAAAATAATAGATCGTTATTTGGAACACATGCATTTCATGTGTGTTCCGTTTCTACAATATTCTGTGTAAACACATTGTTAAAACAGAAACGTTTTTCATATTTTAGTAGTAAATGACAAAATGTAGGCATAAACTATAGAATGTGTGAAGCCTGAAGTCCAAAGGTCAAATAAACACTTTCACAAAAGGTTCAAGGAAGATACAACAGCTTCTGTGGCGTAGCAGTAAGATTTGCTGACTTGTAATCAAGAGTCCCCGGTTTGATCCTGACTGCCTCCTATATTTGCCGTTTTCAGTAGTGAGCTGCTCTTATTGTTAATATTATACAGTACACACACACATTTGGTTTGCGTCTGTAACAGACCGTGTACATTTATAGCACTTGTAAAAGTTACCTTTTTTTTCACTTTTATTCTCTGTCACGATCACGATACGTACTACTGCCCTAGAGATCTGACGCTGTTAGTTTTTATTTGAAACTGGGAGTAACTGTAGATGTGAGTGGTGTTTTGAGGAAATGGAACTGGACATTCTCTGATCTGGAGAGGTAAAAGCTGACACACAAACGCTGGTAAATCAGCCTTCTTCGTATCTCACCGTTACTTGATTTTTTTTTTATTCAGTTTTATTGAGTGTTCCTGCTGACGCTGAATTAGTATGCGCCTTATGGTCTATGATGTCAAAAAAAAAAAACACAAAAAAAACACATAGGTATATATGCTGTTTGGAATTATTCATTTTATGACCTGTACAGTACATTTTAGAAAACATTGTGGCACAGATGCAATATTATTCATATTCATTCGTATAACACCGCATGTAAAACCCCCCATGATCTTGCCAGTCCCCACATGTTGCTGTTTCTTTTGTACTCTAGGACATGCAGAGGCAACAATAGTACAGAGCGGCCAGTTCAGCGCTATATGCAATCATCACATTCAAATGTTCACAGTTCACACACACACGCAAGGACCGTCCTTCCTACATTTACGACATGTGTACCTGTTGCAATGCACACACTTCCCTTTATACTGTGGTTTCTATACACAGATTACTGTAGAAACGGAACACACATGAAATGCATGTGTTCCAAATAACGGTCTGTTATTTCCACTCTAAAACTCCAGCACTTTACTCCCAGATAATCAAGGCCCGAGCTGGAAGAACTTTGTGCACGTTCTGCGGTGGTGGGGGATGGAATAGCAGGCTGCTTGTTGCTTGTCTTAATCGGCACATTTACAGGACAAAAGACGCTGAGGGAGAGGTGTGAACGGATTTAAGGTGTTTTTTCGTAGGCTCTGGTAATTCTAGTGTTAAAGACACTGGCCTACTTCACAACTTAGCAACTACAGTTGGTAGATCTCGTTTCCTTCAGGATGTCAGATTGCACCACTAAGAAGTGCAAAGTATGACCGAACTTCTTTTTTCCTTATTATACAATTTCTTGTATTAGGAATTTGTTAGTTTTCGCATACCCCTTGGGGTCAGAGTGCAGGGTCAGCCATTGTACAACGCCCCTGGAGAAATTGAAGGTTAAGGGTCTTGCTCAAGGGCCCAGCAGAGTAGGATCTCTTTTGGCAGTGATGGGGATTCGAACCGGCAACCTTTGAGATACCAGCGCAGATCCTTAGCCTCAGAGCCACCACCATATGGCACCTGTGGCTGTACAAATGTATTCCAGGTATGGTGAGATGAGCCAGAGCTGCCACCTTTCTTTTTTCATTCTGTCATCGTACAAAAAATGTGAGATGTCAGCCAGACGAGCCTCTCCTCGGTTTATACATCCCAGAACTCTCTCTTTTCTTCCTTCGGTGTAGTCCACATTGTATGCATTGTACTACTGGCTGATTGGTTGTTAGCTGTCACTCACAGGTAGGAGCCCACCTACAAGTGGCAGAATCGGGGTGAGTCACCGTTACGTCATGGAATCACATGATGCTGTGTCCCAGTTCAGACATTTGCACTGCAGTAGGTGCTATTAGTTCAGGATGTAAAGGAGCTCCTTCAGCTGGCTTTTGTAATCCAGACGTCACGGGCAGGCCACCAGCAGCTACCACAGTGCAATTATTTGGAGTGCGACCCGCTCCACTGTGATTAAACACATCTAAAGCATGTAAGCGAAGAGGCCTTCATGTTTTCAAGATGCTGAAATTTCAATTAATACAGAGCACCAAATATCACAATGAGTTACTGAGACTATTGCCAGTCTCTGGCATCGAAGGAATGACATCTCTCCTTTGGGTAATTAAATAGATGAGACCCTCTTCACAGGGACCTTATTGTGCCACATAGGGGAGTCCAGTGAAATTTAGACTTGCATGTGCTAATCAATATGCAACACCTCACCAAGATTAGTGAGTAGAAAGTACCTGACCTCAAAATGTCGGACATGGCATGCGGTTATTCACTGAATGTGTGGAATTGTCCTCGTCTGTTTCAGACTTTACAAGAATCAGATCACAGATTATGGAGCTCGCATGGTAGCGAAGATAGTAGAGGAGTGTCCATGCCTTCGAATTTTGAAGTAAGTATCTGATACCTGCCTTAAATGAAGTAATAGTTTGGCCTGTGGTCCGGTAACGTGTGGTTCATGGGCTGACCTAGACGTCTTTCTTAAAAGAACCTTCCTGATGATAAGACAGAGACCACGGAGTATCCTGTCAGATGCTCCTAACATCTTTTTCTTCTACACTACTCCTTCCCGCTCTGATCTGTATGGCTTATATGATGTTTTTTCAAACTCACTGTCATCCCACCTTCACTATGGGGGACTCTTTATTTTTAAACCCCACTTGAGGAGCCAACCCCGGGCAATAGCAGTCCATAAGGACCATGTGGGTCCTGACGTATCAGTTTTCAAAAGCTGTGTGCTGTAACACCATCTTCAAGTTCGTTTGTCATTCCAGCCATGTCTAAAATACAGTGGGATGAAATTGCAGTTCTCAAGTGCAGAAAAAAGAGAAAGGGGGGGAAAAAACACAAGAAAAGTAAAGCACAGGAAAGTAAATAAGAATAATGAAAAGACAGTGCTGAATTCACAAGGTCCAACCAATACCTCGGTTAAAAGTATAAAATAGTCAATTTAATACTATGGTTAAAGTAAATAATTATACGTATAAAACGGGCTTGTTCTGTGCATGATCCAGAGAGTTTAGCACATGACATCACAACACCAGGACATGGTGGATGCCACTTGGTGACCAGAGGTGACCTTACTGTTTGTGTGATTAGGATTGGATACAACAGAATTACAAGTGAAGGAGGAAAATATCTTGCCAGTGCAATCCAGAAGAGCAAGTCCATTTTTGACGTTGGGTAAGTAGCCTTCTAGACCGTTTTTATTAGTTCTAGATAACTTCCAACACACCACTGGCAAGGCTGATATAAATATGGCAGTGGTCATGTGGCACTTCTCTCCAATGGAGAAACTCTTTGAACTTCTTACTACTGATAGTTACCTTCAAGCCAAGCAGGCCGTAGTGTTGGCCTCCGCTTGTGTTTATTGGACTCCTTTCGGTCCACGACTACTCATTTCTGTCTTGCCCTCGTGTTTTGGTTGTCTGTTTGTTTGTCTCTTTTGCTCCTTCATGTAAATCATCTCCCGATTGTTTTTTCTCACAATAATCCTCGGCCTTTGTGTCTGTCGTAACGCAGGACTGATGACCAGTATTCCAGGGTATCTCATCCATTTTGTGCTGTCTGTTTCTTTTTCCCTCTTTTCATCAGAATGTGGGGGAACACCATAGGAGATGAAGGAGCAAAAGCCTTCGCTGAAGCCCTGAAGAATCACCCAAGTCTAACGAACCTAAGGTATGATAAAGTAGCAATGCAACAGGAAAAGGTTAGATAAACTTAACAGGTTTAATAGCTTTACTTAGGACAAGGCAAGCGGGTGATCCTCTTAAATGAAGTGCTGCTAATGAACACGTGACCTAATGGCTTAACTGTCAACCACCAGGCGAGCGAGTCGATGAACATATCGGTGATCTCCATGAGGAAACGAGATTTAGAAGCTGCTCTTGATAAATCGGTCACTAAATAATGAACTCGGGTGGTGGTTTGTGCTGTGACAGCCAAATTAACATTTAGAATGATCTGAAAGTGCATTTAAAACATCTTAAGTGAATTACAGATATCCAAAACTATGTCGATTTTAAAATGGCTTAGATGCACTTTAAGGTATCTCAAATAGACTTCAAGGTTGGGTACAGCCAACAATGTCCCCTTGAGACTGCCACACAGATGTCAAAGTCTGCCTCGGGTGGTCCACTGAAAACGTTTATGTGTAAGAAATTAGCCACAGAGCCTCCGCATCCAACTGCTGACAGCAGCACATCAGATGCGTTGGACTCTGCTGCCCAAGAAAGCTGCACAAGATACCAAGAGACCACAATCGTCAACCCCCATGAAAAAACTTACGCCAGTGGCCTAGAATGGAGATCCTGGACTGAAAAATCAAACATGAAACCTGTAGTAGGAGGAATCCAGGAAGAGTGTTTGATTTACTGGTCATGACTAAACAAATGAGACTACGTGTACAAAATGAGCAGAACGTGGAAAGGTCCCTTCAGCCTGGACTCCTGCTGCAGGAGCTGTGCCAAGCCTTGGTCTTGTTGAAGAGATTTCATCTTTTGAGATGCCAGGCAGTGCCTGGGAAATCTCAAGGAGAAACTGGCAATATGGCCATACCCAGCACAAGTGGACTGAGGAGGTCATGATGTGACATTCTTCACCAGGTGTTTTGTCATACCAGGGTCCTAGTGTGACCATATTTTCCATTTCAGACTCTTTATTACAGAGATTGTGAACAGAACACCCCAAATCCCATCTTTAGCCATTGTATGCTTACTTTTGCCAGGGTCGACTGCCATTGTAGTTGACTATGTCTCCATTTCTTTTACATCGATAACCCCAGGCATTTAGCTAGAGAACCATAACAGGCAGGAGAGGACGTTACACCTTTTCTTCATAAGTTAATGTAAGGTTTTCAATTCTGCCCAAAATATAAGTGTGTGTGGGTGTAAAATGAGTGTGACAATCAACCCACAACCTGTCAATAATCAGTTCATCTTGCTTAGGCCCCCAGGTGCCACTTCGTCGCAGAGTGTTGACAGGTCTGTGGTCCGATGTGGTTTAGCGTGGCCCTTGGATGGAATGGCAGAGATACAGAATAGCCCCTCTATGGATGTGATGTCATCATGGCCCCCTGCATGAATGGAGCAGCAGAGAAACTGAATGTGCTTCTGGCACATTAGTTTATCCAGGCCTTGGCACACAAGTTGGAATCTGCGCTTTAAAGTAATTCAGATGACAACAGGCCATTCAGCCTAATAAAGTTAACCAGTCTTGTCCACGTAATTCCTCCAAAATAACATCAAGTCGAGTTTTCAAAATCCCCAAAGTCCTCCTGTCTACCATACCACTTGGTCACTTATTCCAAGTGTCTGTGGTTCTCTGAGTAAAGAAAAAACTTCCTAACATTTGTGTGAAATTTACCCTTAAAAAGTTTCCAGCCATGTCCCCGTGTTCTTGAAGAACTTGTTTTAAAGCCACCGTCTTGATCCACTGGACTAATAATTCGTAACTTTGAACACTTCAGTCAGATCTCCTCTTAATCTCATTTATCTTAGACTGAAAAGGTTCCATTTCTTTAATCTTTCCTCCTAACTCATCCCCTCTAGTCGAGACAAAATTTTCACACAGGACTCCAGATGAGGCCTCACCAGTGTGTTATAAAGCTGGAGCAGAACCTCCTGTGACTTGTACTCCACA
Source organism: Erpetoichthys calabaricus (assembly GCF_900747795.2). Lineage (NCBI taxonomy): Eukaryota > Metazoa > Chordata > Cladistia > Polypteriformes > Polypteridae > Erpetoichthys > Erpetoichthys calabaricus. The sequence continues at coordinate 1,917,378 of NC_041406.2, forward strand.
TGTCAGGGTGCTATATAACCTGACATTCTGTTATAGCCTTGTTAATGGCTTCTCAACACTGTCTGGAAGCCATTAGCTTAGAGTCCACTACGACTCCTAAATCCTTCTCACAAGGTGGACTCTTGATTTTCAGACCTCCCATTGTGTATTCAAACCTCACATTTTTAACTCCTATGTGTAATTCTTTATATTTACTGACATTAAACTTCATCTGCCTCAAATCTGCCCAAGCCTGTCTGCTGTCCAAGTCCTTCTGTGATGATATAGTGGATTCTCAATTACATGCCAGTCCATTTATCTTGGTATCATCTGCAGACTTCACCAGCTTGTTACTTATATTCCTATCCAAATCATTTATAGATATTAAAAATAGCAGCAGCCCCAACACTGACCCCTGCTGGTCACCACTCTTAATTCTGAAGAGGTTCCTCACACCATCACCCTCTGCCTCCTGTGTCTGGGCCAATTCTGTACTCATCTACAAACATCACCCTGAACTCCCACTTCTTTTAGTTTGATGCCCACCTTATCAAATGCTTTCTGAAAGTCCACATCAATAGCATCATAAACTCCACTTTTCTCGTATCCTTTTGTTGCCTCCTCATAGAATTCCTGCCTGTTAGTAAAACACGACCTCCCTCTTCTGAGCCCATGCTGACTGTTCAGTCAAACTCCTGTCCTTGCCAGGTGTTCCTCAATCTTATCTTTAATAATTCCATCCATTAATTTTCCTGTGATGCACGTTACTTTTACGGACCTGTAGTTGCTTGGATTTGCTCTGTCACCCTTTTTAGATAATGGGATGATATTTGCCATTTTCCAGTCATTCAGAATCTCCTCAGTGTGCAGTGACTTCCTAAACATATGTGTCAAGGGTTTATATCTGTACTCGCTAACCTCCTTAAGCACTTGAGGGTGAATATTATCTGGTCCTGGTGATTTGTTTGATTTCAGCTTATTTAATTTACGCTGCTCTTCTCCCTCTAGAATTTCCAAATCCCTCAGTACCTCCTTAGTAGTCCCTGTTACTGCTCTGAGGTTATCTGCTTCCTCACTTGTGAAGACCTCAGAATTTTTTTTTTGTATTTTTTAATTCTCCTTTACTATTTCTGATGCACTTCACCTCCTCCTTGACTGTTCTTTTACTACTAAACTACTGAAAGAATCTCTTAGGGTCGTCTTTCGCCTTATCTGCTGTATTTATCTCCAACTGTCTTTTAACCTCCCTGATATCCCTCTTAATGGTTGCCCTCATGTTCTCATATGCCCTACAATTCACTTTGGAGTTATTAGTCTTATATGCCTTATTTTTTAAAATTTCCTATTAATTCCAAATTTAGGTCTGTATCTGTCCTGCATTTTTAAACCTGTTCCACTGCTCCTCCACCCTTAAGGGAATAGACTGGGATAAGCTGTTTAGACTTTGCTGCATTTGTTCAAAATTTGCTTAAGTTTTCGTCTTTTGCATCCACAAAAAATGAAAACACTGAGAATTGTACTATATTATGGTCACGTGACCCTAGTGGTCCAATCACCTTGACACCCTTGATTCTGGCCTGATTATTACAAAATACTAAATCTAGACTGGCATCCTCTCCATGTTGGCGCTTTAACATACTGTTCATGTCTCTGCATCTCAAACTCCAGCCTCCATTCCAGCCCTGGCCTTTCGTCTTGGCCACCTGTAATGTCCCAGACTGTCTTCCAGGAAGGGAAAGGGGTGTCCGTACTTTATACTTCTAAAACATGTCCCTGTTCTGGAGACCTAAAATTCTACTTTTGATGTCATTGACGGATTCTTCAGCCCCCCTACCACAAGTTACACACCGCAGAGCTGCCCTTAACAAAAGCTCTTATCTGATCCAGTAAGGTTAATAAATGTGCCTGAGCAACAACTGGCTGATTCAGCTTCTCCATTAAGTGTCTCTATTATAAAAAATAAGTCTTGAGACGAGACGTGATTTTTTGAAGAGAGACACTTTCATGTCCAGCGAGATGGTGGAGTCATATCATACTTACAACCTTTGGAAGCAAGTCGCGTGAGAAGATGACTTTTGCACGTCACGCCCTACTTACAACCATTTCCAAACAAGGCAACGGGCATCTAATCTCTCAGTCGTTGGAATGCTTTTGGCAGACACACTTCCTGTGCTCTCCACTCTTAAAACTTTTATATGTTCTAGATGACATGTCAATGACTAAGCGAAGAAGAAAGAGCAGCGCGTCGAAAAGAGACCCAAAAGCACTGGAGAGAAAAGAATGCAAAACCACAGCCGGGCCCAGAAAAAGACAAAGTAGAACGTCGTAAAGAATTCAAAAACATTGGTGTGATACTCGTGCAGAGCAGGTTAGAGATAATGGAAGTAGGAAAATATGAAAGTCTCAAAAAAAATGGAAACAAATGGAAAATATTACTCAGTGAAATAACGGAACAATGAAAAGAGATCAAATAGCGTTTGAGGATGTCTGGGGACAAGAGAGACAAGGCAGTGAGACAAAGAGTAGGACAGCTGCTGCACAGGCTTTTAAACGTTTGAAGTGCCGCACGAGATGCCGGACACGTGGCATGGCGTGATCGAACAAAGAGGAGGTAAACAAAAAAACACAGTATTTGTTTCTCATTGTATCTCCGTTTAAGAGAGGGAGTTTAGGAGGAGCGACTGCGTCTCCTTGGGGTGCGTTCAGCCAGCCTCATCACAACGGCGCGTAGCTCTGGTGCAAAGCCCCCTAGTTATTTTAAAAATAAAAGTATGGCTCAAGCCGATTCAATTAAGACAATTTTACAAAAACAAAAAGAACTGCCCGTCTGTATGCCAGGTCCACGGGTGGCAGAGCGCCGGCGAATTAGGAGTCGATGTTTTCTTGACTGCACAGCTCACCGAGTGGCTCTTGTTGTTTTTCTAGTCTTTCTGCAAATGGAATTTCTGCCGAAGGAGGAAAAAGCATCGCGGCTGCACTGAGGGAGAACTCGTCATTGCACATATTCTGGTGAGTGCGTGTAGATGAACGGCTCCAAATGTCTGAACGCCTGCGTTACGCTTTTAGGTTCATGTTTTGTTTTTTAATATCCAGTCGAATTCACTTTATTTTGTGTCCTGCTCCTCACTCCGAATGTTGTAACAAAGTTTAGAATTGGGGAAACATTTTATTATCTTCTGTTCATTTATTGTGAATGTTTTTCAGCGACTGTAAACCTGTGCGTGTGTGTTTGTGTGTTGGGCTAATTGATCAGTTTGAGAAAGATATTCCTATTTTTGTCATCTTATCTTAATTGAGCCACACCATCACTTCAGAGTTTCAGCATTTTATTACTAAGGAACTGAAGAGACACCACACGTCACGTCACGTCACATTATGAAGACTTCACCATAAACGTCAGCGCAGCGCTTCAGCTCCCTGTCTTCATTGTTCAAGGCTTAAACCTGCAGTCGTGGCATCAAGTAACGCCTCGTGGCTTCCCACTTCTTGTCTTAGCGGTTTGGTTCTCATAGTTTTAGTAATGACTTCCTGAAATTCTTGTTTTTGCTGCTTAAGGATTTTATTTTTTGACGACAAGAGTTTGGTATTTAAGTGTTGAAAACACACACAACTCCTGGTCCATTCACAACAACTTTGCAGTTGCTAACAATCCACTGTGCCAACCAAGGTCGGTGCCACCATTAAGGCAAATTGGGCATTCACCTAGGGCACAAATAATGAGAGGGGGCACCCAGCTGCACGGATTAGCTACCGGACAGTCGGTTGGCACACTAATAAGCTTGGCCTAGGGCGCAAAATAACCTAGCATGGCACTGGTGTCAGCAGACGATACAAAGGGGCTGCTGGAATTTAAAAAGCAGGTGGCCCAGCCGAGCTCTTTGAGTATTGGCGGCTGGTGTCAAATCTCAGTCCAGACTCTTCCAGTGTAGCTCCTAGCTGGTGGAACAAGCTGTGCCCCCCCGAGTCCAAACTGAAGACCCTCTTGTTTGGTGAATTTCTGTCTGACTGATATCACTAGTAATTAGGTTTTGTAACTTGCAGGCATTTTGTTCTGAGGACTTCATTTGTGTTGGCCGATTTCTGCCACCTTGTCCTGTCACACTTGTTCATAAGCAGGCACACTGACTGGCGTTTACTTGGTTGCGTGAACGCTTTTGTAAGTCACATTAGATGGAAGCGTCTGCTGAGTAAATAAATGTAAATGTAGTTAAGAGCGCGTCCGCGTCCGCACATTAGTTTTATCTTTGAACCACAGCCAGTTGAAGGGAGGAGAAGAAAACAAAAACTTGAATCAGCAGCATCAATGGAGGAGAAAAAACCTCTGGGGGTCCACAGTCGGTCAGACAGAGTCACAGTCCTGTGTGACATCACTGGCACAAGCATATAAAAGGTGGTGGCACCCACTCTGGTTATTGGCTGCATTTGCTCGAGTTTTCTTTGGTCAGTGAGGTGGCTCAGTGCTGCTCAGGATTTCTTGGCTAGGATTCTCTGTTTGCCCCACAACTGCTTGGCATGCTGACCTTCTTAGGCACACTGGTTTTGACCTCTGAGTGCCCACAACTCGGAGCTAATCTTCCTCTTTATAGCCCCCTTTACTGCCCTGCTTGCATAGCTCATGATAAGCCTGGCACAGGCTCAGCGTCTACTTAACAAAAGGGGAGCCGAACAACAAGAGCAGGAATATGTGAGGCAATCAGGAGGAATGGACGCAGATACACCTAAAGCACTAAATACCAATTAGTAGGAACACTACAAACAGTACGATATACACAAGTAGCAGGGGAGAAAGGACAAGACTCCTGAAAAATGGAGCACACTATGAAACAAAGAGACAACCCCAAAAATGCCAGGTGGCAGCACGCCCTCCTTATTCTAACGGTCTGCATGGGTTGTGAGGGGCAGGTCATGGACGACTGGCAGCATGCCGAGAGACAGAGATATGGGGCAGGGGAGTTATGGGTAAAGCTGGCAGCGCTGCTGGATTGAGTGTTTGGGTAGGTGACTTTTATCGACTCTTAGGAGTCGGGGAGGACCAGATGAGCCGTCTCTCTGTGCTAAACCTTCAGATGTTAGCTTCATCACACTCTGTCTGCTTCACTCTGTTAGTCTCCATTAACACAAAGAGGCTTTTGAACTGAATAGCACAGTCTGGTGCCAATTCTGCTGGGCCTTGGCTGCAGTCGGAGATGCCAGCTGTTATGCAACAGACATACACAGAAACTGTTTTATTCCTCTATGGCAGCATGTGCTCCGGGATGATGGAGAGTCCACAATGTGTTTAAAAAGCGGCTCCTTCTTCAGCTTCATTATCTGGCGCTGGCATCGCATCAACTGCTTCACTTGCTGACAGCCTGGGGCTTTCTAGAGACCCTCCGTACACGAGGGAGCAACTTTTCTGTGGTTGTTGTGTTGTAAGATTTCCTCTTCACGCTAAAGTTATTTCCACGTAGCTAAAAGCACAAGACGAGGGAAGATCAGGAGTGGGGAGGCCAGCAAGGTACCAAGACCAGGAATTAAAAAGCCAAAGGAGATGAAGAGGACAGCTGATTCAGTCCAGGACTACATGTTCTGATCCAACACTGTTGTCTTACGTTGCACATTTTCTGCCACCTCATTTGCTCTTTTATTCTCCCATCAGGCTTTTGCAGAATGAACTGAATGACGAAGCGGCTGAATATTTCGCTGAAGCAATTAAAGTGAACCGAGGATTAACTCACTTGTGGTAAGCTGAAACCTTCAACACACTGAGGCTCACTGCAGCATGGTGGGTCACGACCTGGGGTCATGTCTCCGCTGTTTGTAGGCATGACGGACTTGGGCTTGGTCATGATGTGTAAGCAAAGTAAGGAAAAGTATTAGCTAGAATCTGACGGGATATCTCTCCATACCACCTTACGAAAAAGCCTGGGGAACCCCAGTGGGCTCGGCGCACACCGTAGTCGCACAGTCGAGACAGGAGATTAAACAGCAGGGGGTGCTGGGGCTGGAAGACGAGACACAAGAGGCAACGAGCAGACATGAGAGGAGACTGGAAACTGAGGAAACCAGTAGCGTTGGGCCGACTTGGAATTTTAAAATTTTGGTACCAGGGCCGGTGCCAAGTTATTTTTTGCTCTAAGGCCAAGCTTATTAGTGCACCAACCGGCTATTTGGTAGGTAACCCGTGCCACTGGACCCCAAAACTCCCCTTATGATCTGTGCCCTAGCTGAATGCCTAATTCATCTTAACTCTTTCAGAGCTGATGTCGACTTTTGTCAAAATTCAGGGGTAGAAGACGGTGATCACTGGTAAACTGCAAAAAACTCACCCTTATGTTTTAGTTCGACTCTCGTTGCTAGAAGGAAAGTTACATAGCTTTGTTAATTTTACCTCGATTCCCTACACATGCACGAGTAGCGAAGAGCAAACAACTTCTAAAACGGCACCCACATCTGGCGAGAGAGACCAGATGCAAATTTCTGCAAAGCAAAATACTCCATGGACGTTTTACGTGATTTCGTTGAATAGAACTCTGACTTGTCGGACTCAGAGTTTGATGCAAGTGATCAGGAGATGGATATTGAAAACGAAAGTGAGGTACCAGCATCATCAGATGATCGTGGGGCTGAACGCTTTCATATAGCTGATGCACCTACAGCAGCGTTCGCCTGGGAGGGCCACCACATATTACGTTACACTGCAAACACCACCACAACCCACCCGCTGTGTGAAGACAGCCATGGAGCAGGCCCACTGTGCATTCCTGCTGTCCATTGAGGTGCCCTCTTGCAGCCACTGTCACCAGACATGTAACAGACTTTTTATGTTGATTTATGTGTGAAATTTGGAAAAAATATTCAGCCCTCAAAGAGCTAATGGTGGCACTGGCCATCGGAGTGGTGGCTCCGAGGCGAGGGATCTGCACTGGCAATCGGAAGGTTGCCGGTTCGAATCCCGTAAATGCCAATAGGGACTCTGCTCTGTTGGGCCCTTCAGCAAGGTCCTTAACCTGCAATTGCTGAGCGCTTTGAGTAGTGAGAAAAGCGCTATATAAATGCAAAGAATTATTATTATTATTATTAATAACATCGATAATAATGATTTACAAGGACCTGGGCACTGAGTATATACTGTATATCCTCCCTACTGTTTTAATTCCTATTAAAGAGCGAGATGACACATATGCACACACATGGGTCTCGTGCCGACCTCACAGTGCAGAAGAGGCAGTTCATCGAAATGAATTCAACAGAGTGGATCTGCCGTCCACAATGCCTACGACGCCATTCACCACGGCCATCTGGGGCCGGCGAGTCCATGAAACCGGAGGCACGACGCGATTCCCTCTTGTTACCTTGCCGACCATTTTCTTACCTGTCATTTGTAAAAGTTGATTTTCAGGGTCACCATGCAGTCCATTAATCCTGACCATCAGAGCATGTCATTAGAACATAAGAAAGACTTCGATGAGAACAAGTCACTAATCCCAACAAGCTCGCCAGTCCTTTCCACTGATTCCTCCAAAGTAATGTCAAGTTGAAGTCCCTCAAGTCCTGCTTGTCCAGCTTATTCCATGTGTCTGTGGTTCTCTTCCTCATGTTTGTGTGAAATTTCCCCTTCACAAGTTTCCAGCTGTGTCCTTGATGAACTCATTTTAACTCTTTGAGGGCTGAATATTTCTTCCAAAAAACAGTTTCTGAAAAGCAATGGTTTCACACAGAAATCAACATAAAACGTCTGTTGCTGCATGCTGAGGCTGCCAGTTTGACAAGAATGTGCGGCAGGTTTGCTGCCAAGCTGTCTTCACGTGGCTGAGGCATTGCTATCTAGTTTCTACCTCTTTAGATAGATAGATAGATAAATACTTTATTAATCCCAAGGGGAAATCCACATACTCCAGTAGCAGCATACTGATAATAACAATATTAAATTAAATAACAATGTAGGTATACAGACAGACAGTAACTTTGTATAATGTTAACGTTTACCCCCCCCACCCCCGGTGGAATTGAAGAGTCGCATAGTGTGGTGGAGGAACGATCTCCTCAGTCTGTCAGTGGAGCAGGACGGTGACAGCAGTCTGTCGCTGAAGCTGCTCCTCTGTCTGGACATGATCCTGTTCAGTGGATTCTCAATAATTGACAGGAGTCTGCTCAGCGCCCGTCTCTCTGCCACAGATGTCAGACTGTCCAGCTCTGTGCCTACAATAGAGCCTGCCTTCCTCACCAGTTTGTCCAGGCGTGAGGCGTCCTTCTTCTTTATGCTGCCTCCCCAGCACACCACCGTGTAGAAGAGGGCGCTCGCCACGACCATCTGATAGAACATCTGCAGCATCTTATTACAGATGTTGAAGGACGCCAGTCTTCTAAGGAAGTATAGTCTCTTATTAAACTAAACTTCATCTGAAAGTGAATATTTAATTTACTAGATTTTCTCAAACCCCGTCATAAGTTAAATGCTTCATATTATGTGTTCCCCGACCCAGTTGTTAATCGCTACTCGCTTCTTAACAACAACAACATTTTATTTCTATAGCACATTTTCATACAAATAATGGAGCTCAAAGTGCTTTAGATGACTAAGAATGAGAAAAAAAGACAAAATAAGAATTAAAATAAGAGAACACTAATTAACATATAATACAAGTAAGGTCTGATAGTCAGGGTGGACATTAAAAACAAAAACTCCAGACGGCTGGAGAGAAAATAAAATCTGCAGGGGGTCCGAGGCCACGAGGATTAAAATGACTTCCTCCGCACTAAGAGGAGCCGCAGGCAGCGCTCGCCGCACAGAACACATTCACTTCATGATACAGTAATCCCTCCTCCATCGCGGGGGTTGCATTCCAGAGCCACCCGCAAAATAAGAAAATCTGCGAAGTAGAAACCAGATGTTTATATGGTTATTTTTATATTGTCATGCTGGGGTCACAGATTTGCGCAGAAACACAGGAGGTTGTAGAGAGACAGGAACGTTATTCAAACACTGCAAACAAACATTTGTCTCTTTTTCAAAAGTTTAAACTGTGCTCCAAGACAAGACAGAGATGACAGTTCAGTCTCACATTTAAAAGAATGCAAACATATCTTCCTCTTCAAAGGAGTGCGTGTCAGGAGCAGATCATGTCACAGAGATAGAGAAAAGCAAACAAATCAATAGGGCTGTTTGCACCGCGGCACAAAGCTGTTGAAGGCGGCAGCTCACACCCCCTCCGTCAGGAGCAGAGAGAGAGAGAGAGAGAGAGAGACAAATCAATACGTGCCCTTCGAGCTTTTAAGTATGTGAAGCACCGTGCAGCATGTCTCTTCAGGAAGCAGCTGCACAGAAGGTAACCAACGTCAATTTAATCTTTCAGCATTTTTAGACGAGCGTCCGTATAGTCTAGGTGTGCGAACAGCCCCCCTGCTCAATCCCCCTACGTCAGGATCAGAAAAAGTCAGCGCAAGAGAGACAGAGAAAGAGAGAAAAGTAAGTTGGGTAGCTTCTCAGCCATCTGCCAATAGCGTCAATAGTGCCAATCAACTGGGCAACCCAACTGAGGAAGCATGCACCAGAAATTAAAAGACCCATTGTCCGCAGAAACCCGCGAACCAGCAAAAAATCCGCGATATATATTTAAATATGCTTACATATAAAATCCGCGATAGAGTGAAGCCGCGAAAGGTGAAGCGCGATATAGCAAGGGATCACTGTATTCCTGCTTTCTGAACATTTAGAATGCGAAGATAAATACTTTATCATTTTCAGGATGAAATGCATTAAAGCAGGTATTACACATGCACAGTAGTGCTGTTAATTGAATTTCCCCTTGGGATTAATAAAGTATCTCTATCTATCTATCTATCTATCTATCTCTCTGCTCCCTCGCAGTAAGCGGTCCCCAGGTGTATGTTCAGTGTAGAGAACTTTATGGCAGATGTGACGAGGCTTCAGAAGACAGGATGTATAAATGGGTATCGCACAGGTTTAACTGAAATATTGTGTAAATGTTGGTTTTGTGATCTGGTGGTCAGAGACACAAACACAGAATTCAATGGATATTCTTCTCAGTAGGCTTTCTTTATCTGACGTACCAAACCCCCAGTTCCTATCCTTCCTTTTTCTTTCTCCACATAACCAATCACCACACAATAAACGTCTTTGTGAAATTAAAACTAGTTATAAACTTAGACCACAGACTGTTCAGAACTTTAAAAAATCTTCGTTATACATGTTTAATTATGCCATCCATTCAGGATTGTATCCGTCCCAGCAAGCATTGTGTGCGAGGCAGGAGGAAATCCTGAACGCCAGCACTTCCCAGGTTTGACTTTGCATGTTTCTCTGGTGGGTTTACTCGGCGTGCTTCAGTTTCCTTTCTCAGTCACGTAGGATGTGGGGTTTTGTTCTGCTCTATTGACTCTACTAGTGTGTGTGTTGCTCGTATTCATCCTGCGATGCGCTGGCACCTCATTCAGGATTTGGTAGGTGGTACGTGTCACAGAAACATCCACACGAATGCCAGGGCCCAAGTCTTCCCAGCAGAACTTTGGCCGGAGCATCACACAGCCTCTTCCAGCTTGCCTTCTTCCCATAATGCATCCTGCTGCCATCACTCCCTCAGGTAAATGACACACATGCTTCTGGCCGTCCACCTTCTTCTTTAATTGCTCCATGTTCACATGCACCCTGTAGCTGGTGGTCAGTAGGGGGCTCCACGATAGCAGGCTGTGGTCCACTGCGTGTTTTGATGCCTTTCTCTCATCGCCATACTTCACCATTTTGTGGGATCAGACCAGATGGGCATCAATGAATCTTGGGCGCCCAAGACCCTGTCACCAGTCCACCAGTTGTTCTTCATTGGCCCACTGCACAAGACCTGCCATTTTGGAGATGCTCTGGCCCAGTCGTCCGGCCATCACAGTTTGGTGCTTGTCAAAGACGCTCCGATCCTTAGGCCTGGCCAGCACATCACCTTCAAGAACTGTCAGTCCACTTGCTGCCCAGTATATGCCACCCCATGACAGGCGCCACTGTCATGAGATGATTGGCGTTAGTCACGTCATCTGGAAGTGGTTTGAATGTTGGTGCATGAAAATACTGAATGAACAGCCGACCCGCCGCCACCGTAACACAGCGGTGCCACCGCAGTCCCCAACTCATCCAGGTCTTGTTTTTGGAGTCCTTCTCCTTCTCCTCCATTTTTTCTGTTTCTTTTCACTCTTTCTAATGTTGGCCCCCCGTCTCTGTGCTCTTAATCGGACCTCCCTGACTGAACTCTCTGATCTTTGGCAGGTTAATTGAGAATAAAATTACAGTGAAAGGCGCCAAGCTGCTTGCCGAAGCTCTGAATGAGAACAGCTGCCTCAAGGAGGTCTGGTAAGATGAATTCTTTTCTTTTAAAAATGCCGCAGAGCAGGGAGGTGTAAAGAGAATGAAAACGGACAATTAAACGACACTGAAGGGGGCTTTCAATCCTGCCGATTGCACTAAACTCACACTTAGTGAGATTTCGTTTCATGATGTTTTCTGTACGTTGTTTTTGAGGCAGATACAGTAAGAGCCATCTTAGACGATAAACGCAGTGGGGAGCGAAGGCGTCCTGTGAATGGTGCATCTTGGTGAATAACAGACCACCCAAAGGAGGACGCATCCTGAAGGGCCTCGTTATCCTCACCCGTCCTGCTGACCCATCGACACACTAAACGTCAAGCTTACTTTTCATGATTACACCCAAAAACGACAGATACGTCGTGGTCAGCGGACGGAGGAAGCCTGAGAATTGTTGTGAGGCGAATAAAATACAAACGACAAGACAAGCAAAGACTAAACCCGCACGGCAAATCTCAAAGGGTCGAGTGGGGTTGGATTTAGGGGCTTCAGCGGGACACGACGGTCTCCGAACAGCACGGAGGTCAAAACCGCAGCACAGACCTAATTCTGCTGAGATTCTGGACGCTGCCTGGCACTAAGCACACCTCTGACCCGATTGTGCCACGTGCTGCCACTTTATACCAGAAAGTCTGTGATGGACCCACGACAAGTGAGTGGTCACAGCAGTCGGAACATAAGAAATGTGACCAACTAGAGGAGACCCTTCAGTCCACTTGTCACTCGCCTGTCACATCTCTCATCCAGAGACTTCTTAGAGGGCATCAGGGTTTCTGCCTCAGCTCCAGGTCTCAACACGGTGACCTCCGGCACAAAACAAAATGGCAGCTAAACAAGACGATACATGATTACAAAATCAAAAAGAAGCCAAAATATCTTCTCGTTGGCAGTGAAATGACGATTGAAATCTTTTAAGCGAGGATTAGGAAACCATCAATGAAAAAAAACACATTCATTGTTAGGGCAGTTGACAGGATAGTCACTGATCTGACAATTCAAAGCGGGCAAGGGAAGTAACAAACACCACCCACAGTCGTCCATTCGTGCATCCCAGTCCACCCTGGTAACTCAAAAGCCACAGGGAAGGCCAATGCCAGCTTACAGTGTCATGGTGTGTGGCGTCGCACCTTCAACAGCAGCAGCGTGGCAGCATTGAGGAGTTTAACATCACCAACTCAAACATAAGCGAGAGGAGCCATGAAACCTCCGTCTGTCCCCCAGTAACCAGAACAGTGGTCTTCAATAGTTACAGTTTAGTAACCTCCTTGGCATCAAAACTGAGTGTCACCCGTACTTGTATAGAAGTCCAAGTCCGAGTCACACCCTGGGTGACGTGAAATGACCCGCTTTACAATACAATGCAATACAATTTATTTTTGTATAGTAGCCCAAAATCACATAAGAAGTGCCACAATGGGCTCTAACAGACCCTGCCTGCCTCTAGACAGCCCCCCAGCCTCGACTCTCTAAGAAGACGAAGAAAAACTCACAAATAAAACCTTGTAGGGAAAAAATGGAAGAAACCTCCGGAAAGGCAGTTCAGAGAGAGACCCCTTAACAGGTAGGGTGGGTGTCAAAAGAAGGGGGGCAACACAATACAATACAATACACAGAACAGAACAGAACACATCCTCAATACAGTATAAAGATAAAAATTTTAGATGTATGGAGCAGAATTTAACAGTAGATGATATCCCATAATAAGATTCAGATTTGTGTAGAGTCCTGGAGACCTCAGCCATCAAGCTGCCTCCCCCTATTGGCCATTCCACAGCTGAGACAGTGCTGGGCCAGCCAATCCGATGAAAGGACCCCTCTACCCCATGAGTCCTGCGATCCTCCATCAGAGATGACTTTTCCTTAGGCAGGCAGAACAACTTGGCAGGTGGGCCGTGGCACCAAGTGGGACATTTGAGTACCGAGAAGACAAACAGAATAGGTGAGGGTTAGTAACAAATTAGAACGATCATGTTACTTGTGTTTTAGTGCTAATGACTGACAACAGAGATATGCAGTCTGCTCAGTTAATCAGCAGCTCTAGTCAGGGTGTGCTAAACTGAAGTTGTGAGATTTAAAAGCTGAGACTGAAGGGGCATCTCTTATAGTAGCAGACAGACCACTCCACAGTTTAGGGGTCCTGTGACTATAAGCTCGACCTCCCATTGTTATTTTATTAATCCTTGGAATCATAAGCAGACCAGCATCTTGAGATCTTAATGTGCGCTCTGGTTTGTAAGTCATAAGTTCAGGCCAGTAAGCCGGACCTCGGCCATTTAATGCTTTATATGTTAAAAGAAGGATTTTGAAATCTGCCCTAAACTTAACCGGGAGCCAGTGTAAGGACTTGAGGACTGGGGTTATGTGTTCGTATTTTCTTGTTCTTGTAATAATTCTTGCAGCAGCATTTTGGATTAACTGGAGGCTGTATAAAGAACAGTTTGAACATCCAGTGAACACCGCATTGCAGTAGTCAATCCTACTAGAGATAAATGCAGGAATTCATTTCTCAGATTTGAAATTTCTCTTTATAGCATCAAACACGAATAACTCAGGACAGCCATCTGCTTGCAGTTAGTCAGGCTGGAGACGAAACAAAAAGAGGACAATAGAGTAGGGACTCATCAATATTCATGAGTGGGGCGGAGCTTCCAATCACAGGCGAACAAAAAGCCGTAAAGGGAGCTGAACTGGGACTCGGACAGAGTGACAGTGGTGACGATGTGAAAGTAAACCTGATGCCCGATACGGCGCCAAACTGCCGTGATATGCCCAGTGAAGTTTCAGTGGGGTGTGACGGTAACTGCGTGACAAAATCAGTGCGATGGAGGAGTACAATGACAAACGAGACATGGCAAGTGTCAGTCCTCATGTTGGGGGAAATGTGGAAGTCAGTAAGCCCACAATAACACAAGGGGTGGCACAGACAGAAGAAAAATATAAGAAAAGAAACACACATCTGCTGGCTCAGTTTTCACATCGGCCTAAACGTGCCTCAGTACAGCGGTGGGCACTCGACAGACCTTGTCTGCTTTGTTCATCCTGGTGTTTCTCTTCTGTGTAAGAACCTTTTCTTCTTCCTGGCGTAGCGCTGAGGAGTTTGGACACAGTGATTCACCCCCAGGAGTCGCAACATAAAAACATCCAATTAAAAAAGGCCCATAAACCAAAGAACAATCCCTTGAAACAAGAACGACGAGTCCATAAATCTGGAAGAAGAGCAGAAACCCAGGAGCTGAGCGATCCCAAAGCGACCCTCTGATGGACTCCGTAATAGCACTGGAGGCGCCACCCCCCTCGGCTCAACCTGCCATGTCATGCATTTAAAATCAAGTCCCCCTAATTCAGGGTGTTCACAATAAATGTAAGGATGTACTTCCTAAGGTAGAACAACACACTAAACAAGAGGAGTCGTGTCGAATGTCTCTCTGTTGTAATAAAAACATCTCGGGTCGAGACGCGATCTTCTCAGAAGACACTTTAACGTCCCGCGAGACAAAAGGACAGCGGCTGTGCAGGCTTTTAAATGACAAGCAGGACCCGCATCTCCTCAGCGTGCGTCCAGTTGTCCAGACCACCTTCACAATGCCAGCGGCCGAGACGTGAAGTGGGGGGGAGGGGGAGTTTGAAATTGCCAATTGAAACGTTTAATCAGTTCTCGATTATAATAGAAAGTTGTCATTTGTCACCCTAGAGGGTCGATCCAAAGTAACATCAGAATTGTTAGAAACCACGTTGGACCTTCTGAGAGGGGCTGGGACCACCAGTGAAGAATCAAATGTCACAAAGACCCTTCATGCCAACGCCGTTTCACCAAAAGGTGTGAGTTTGACCCCCTGGGCTCAGCTGATGTGATGATTTCTGCTGGAGACCCCCGCTGGTTTACTTTTCATCTTACGGGGGTTCATTTCCTGCACAAAATCAGGAGGAACCCCAAAAAGCTGGACATGAAGACGAGCCCAACGGCGGGGCCTTGAAAGCATCATAAGTAGCAGTAGGTGTTGTGCCGTGTCAGTCAGCCGTCCGCTAAAGGTGTCACATGACGTGACGTGACGTGACGTGTCCAAAGCTGGCGTAACAAATTCTTAAGAACACAATAAACAAAACACAAAGCCACACTTACAAAAGACAACACAAAACCAAAGTACAAGTGGAGACCAGCTGAGCCGAGGAGGAGCGGAGCGGCTGGCTGGCTGGCTCTTTTATTTAAATGCCATCAAACTCGTGGCCTTCACCGTTTGCCGTTTTTCTGCTTATCGCACTTCCGCTCCGTTTGGTTTCTGGACTTTTCGACAGGGTGGCCCTGGGCTGCTGACTTGGATGGAGAAAATGTCAAATACTGTCATGTGCTCCGTTTGGGACGGGCCATTATGGCCATACGTCTGTCACCAAGTGTCCAGGTCACTGCAGTCGAGGCGCTGCGGTTGTCACCGGTACGCGTACCTCAACTGCGTTTGACGCTCGGGGTCAGCACCTCCGTCTTTGCAGCAGTTGAAGGGCCACACAGGAGACCCGCTTGTCATCGAGGTGTCAGGGCGTCGCGGCCATTGACTGATGGGGACCCCCAGAGTCGTCGGTGCCTCGCTGTGACTGATTGATACTTGGCTCACGTAGTGTAGTGGGACTGAAGGAAAAGGTGAGCAGCAGCTCATCGACTGAAGACAAGTTAGAGGGAGCCACGACTGGCAGTGGCCTCAGCTCGGTGGGCAGTCGATGCGTTCAGATGTGAATTCCGCTTTTCATTCTCTTGAGCGGCAGGTGAAGCCGCGCAGACCCCTTAACTTCAGTGGTGTCTTCTGTTCTCTTTCAGTTTGAAAGGAAATCTTCTGTCCAGTGAAGACGAGAAGGCGTTTGAAACCCAGAAAAGACTGCTCTTCAACTGATGTCACCAGCAGGTTTAGTGACCAGCAGACGCTGCTGGCACAGCTCGGGTACACAGCCCACCACAAACTCGCCAAGAGCGTCAGGGCTGTGCAAGGAGACAAAATGAGACGACAGCAACGGCCGGCTGGGCCAAGAAGCGAATCTTGTGGTGCGAGTGACGGACCTACAGGCTCGCAGGACGCTTTCTGTGTTTGTCGACGAGTGAACTTCAACGTGTGAGACCACCAAAGGAGGTCCGGCAGGCGGGCACGGCAGAGCCTCTGAACGTGGAGGGCTGGGAAAAGCAACTTTCATTTTGCGTGGCGCAAATCCAATCAGAGGGCACAGAAGGGAATATTGGTGGCACTTGACGCTGAGGGCCAGTCGTGCTGATCGACTCTTGTCATCGTCGTCATTCGTGAGTGTTGGTATTCACCGTTTACGTGTCACAGAGCGGGTCGTTACTTCATCTTGGGGCACTGCGCCTTGGTTCAGACACTTTGATTACCACGACAAAGCTGCTGTCTGCACTGGCCTGCCACACTTGTGCTGTGCCACTCTACTGGGTGACAAGAGGGGGGGACAGCGGCCCTCACTCGATGGCGCCATTCTCGACATTTCCGTACTAACAAACAGCATGTGTCGTTCCCACGGTGACACGACAAGAGGGGCAGACAGAGGAAGGACCCCCATCTTTATAGCTCTTAGTGGCACTGATTACTTGTTCCTGTTCTCATTAATCAGAGCAGATCAGCAGGATCTTCAAAGAGTTCACGAGTCGCTTTGTCCTCCGTTTGTGTTCCCCAGTTTAAATTCTTTATTACATTGAAGTGTCCATTGGTCTGTTGTCTCAGTTATGTGGCATTTGCTAAACGATTTTCAACAGCACTGCTAGTCCTTGGGATGCACCGTCTGTTGGAATGAAAAGTGTAACTTGTTTAATTACAGCATGTTACAAAATACATTCCAACAGATGGCGCACCGCAAGTGTTAACGCTGGACAGACGTCACCTAGAGGGTCTCGGACCTCCTATCAGCGTATTGCTTATTTATTTCTGATAAGTCGGAGGGATGACGACGCTTCGGTTTCCATGTAAAAATGGCCACTCTGCACTATTCAATGATGGGTGACACTTCTGTGTCTGTCATGTCACAGGTGAAAGGGGGCGCTCGATTAATGTCACGGTCCCTTTTTGCCTGGCGCCGATTGCAGGATGCTGATTTATCAGAGATTGGCTTGAACTATAAAATCAGAGCTTTTAGTGACACGTGCGTTCATCAGGCCCGTGTGAGGGCGGCCTTCACGGGTTGATTGACGTCGTTATCGGCCATTCGAAAGGCTGCTTTTATCTTGTGGACTTTTCTGTTGTGTCAATCAAAGACATTTGAAAGGGAGTCTGAGGCAGTGCCAGCCAGTGTGCCCGTGTCAGTGCCATCTTTGAGTTTGTTCAGGGTGATTTATTGGTCACGATTTCTGTTTGTTGTGCTACAAAGCGTCACAAGGTGACTTTCACAACAGCAGCTGATCGAGATGCGCCCTTGTCAGGCAATGAAGGGCAGAAAGAGTTGTCTATGCCAACGTCGCTTCCTTGGCACCGACTGCACATGATACGTGGGTTATTTGTATGTTCGCTCTTTACTGATTTACTTGCACTTTGCATTTGATTTCTGTACATGAAGAATTTCTAGGGCCGGTCCTGTGTGGTGAGATGGCAGTGCCAGAGCCGGGGCTGGCGCAGTTTTCTGCCTGCTGCTGAGTTGTGCCCTTTGGCAAATGGAATGAGCGCCTGCTGTGATGGAGAAAGACGGCAGACGTGCGTACGCCGCGTCACGGGAGGCGCTTTACGTGTTCTCGTCTGCGTGTTTGTTTTATGCTGAAGCCTTCATTTCGGGTTTTCTGATGTGCAGAATTGAAACCTGCGCCCGTTTGCTGCTTTGAGGGTTTTGTTTTAATGGTCTTCTCTGTTGCTGAATGTCATTTTGGATGTTTGTTGTAGCAGCAATTGCTGGATAGACGGGAAATGCGCTATAAAACAGGCTTTTATTGTGCCACCTCTCTGCGGTGCCAGATAAGACAGATGGCCAGAGGTTCAAGTGGCCTTATTGTCACCTGCACGGAGGACACGCCGCCACTCCTCGGCCACATCATTTAGGAGTAGAGCTGCTTTACCGTGAAATGCCCGTCTTCCTTACCCCCGTTTAGAAACCCAGGGGCAGCACTCATACTGGAAAACGGGCGCCACGGACCTGCTGAGACTTTTATTGCTTTCTTGTTGTGTTTTTTTTTTTGTGATAAGGTCCCGTCATTTTGTGTTTTTGGTCTTTGCTGTCCCTTAGCTTTGTGACGTCTCTCTGTAATGGCAGCCCAGGCTGATGTCGTACTGCAGAGCACCTGACGTGAACAGAAAGCTCAACTTGTGTCGAGTCAGAGGACGGTAAAGCACAAGGATAGGGGGCTACAAGGAGCGGGCACACGTCAGACTTCACAAGACGTCTGGCCTCCAGCTCCTGATTTAACGTCACCATAAATATCTTACAAATGCGTTTGCTTGGCTGTGGTTTTTTTGTTCTCCACTTTATTTATCTTACACAGCGCCCTTCATAACTGGCACACAACGGAAAGCCCAAACAGAAGAGCACAGGACAACCAAATGGAGTGATGCCCGTCGCTCAGACTTGGAGTGACGGTGACCCATCAGGAGGAGCAGAGCTGGGGGTCTCCCACATGGCACACAAGGAGCAGCAATGACTGACGGTCCTGGTGTGGATCAGCCATCATGGCACCTTGGCAGCGCACCTCAAGAGTGACACCACAAGGATGATGAACTGAAAGGGTAGGGGACACGAGCAAATCGGCTCACAGACTCGCAAGACCCCCAGCTAAGACCCCTCTAACTTTATTTTTTGGTGTAAGTTGACATTCTGGGGTCAAACTGACAAGGCCTAGAAAAGTATAAAAAAAAAATATATATATATTTCAATTGAGAAAAAAAAATAAAATGGTGTTTTTGTTCAGAGACGCACTTTGTACCAATTTGTGGATATAAAATTAACAAAAAGTGACAAACGTATAATGAGGTGGGGGGGGGGGGGGGGGTGACTTCCCAGCATGCTCAGGGGTCCAGAGCGGTCTGCTGCCTTCGTTTCAGAGTTCACTCCTGGTGCCCCCCTGTGGCTGAAGGTTGTTTTCACCACAACAAATAAAATCGTATTAACATAACAATCGGTGTGCGAATTACGAGAACTCGGCCCTTGACTCACCTGATGACCTCCACTTCCATCATCCGAGAACGTGTGGGCACGTCCATGTCCTGCTGGAGGCCCAAGTTTCATACATCACTGCCATCTGTGCCCAGATCCTCTACAATAACACGGGGGGGGGGGGGATGGGGTCCAGCTCTGGTCCTGTTGGGCCCCCACATCTGTTGCAGTTTCGTCCCCCAATGCAAATTGCATGCCGGTTAAGTGGACTGGTGCCGTGACATGTGTGCCCTGTGATGGACTGGCACCTGCTCTCGATAAAGTGGGTTAGAAGATGACGTGACATTTCGAGAAGAATATAAATGTGTATAAACAACAAGTTGATACCAAAGTGGATGGAATGGCAGACAAAGCGTTTGAGGGGTCCTTATCGAGACATGAAGAGGGTCCAGTCAAATTCTTACACACACGTGCCAATCAACATGCACCGGGTCACTGCTCTCTGATTAGGGGTGGACACTTCTGCAAGTCGCTGTATAATGGGGTCGTTCTCGTCACGTGTGTCATCAACATGCACCACGCCGGACCTCAACACTTCTGTCTTATAACAGAGAGACATGAAAGGCGCTCTATAAAGGACACACGGATTTCTGGGGTCCCGTGTACAGACTCCTGTGAAGTTCTTGCTAACCAACGTGCACCGCATCTCCACGCCCGGCGCCACCATCAGTTTCTGTACCTTAGACGGCCGCCACTCCTCGATACGAATGTAAGCGTCACACCGCAAGGAAAAGAAAAAGCTGAGCTGATTAAAGCAGGAGACCCACTGAAGACCACTGGACTGTCGACTTCGTCCTCCCGCTTTGACCGCCTTCTTCTCCTTCAGGTCTTCCTCCCCGGTGGACTGCACTACTGAGCGGCTCCTTATCGTCAGTCACTCTTGTGCCTTTTAATGTCACTATGATGAGTTACTGCAGAACTGGTGGGTACAAAGAATTCCTGCGCCAACAGCGAGGGGAGTCAGACTGTTGTTTTATTGCAAACACTTAGTGTATTAAAACAACACCCTGAATGGCGTTGGGAACACACAGAGCCATCGTCACTGTCGCCGTCAGCCTGCTCATAGCCTTCATCGAACAGAACGGACTTCACGGCCAGCGCTAAATGTCACTGGGAGACGGACCACCCAGACCCCCAACTGGCCCCACTCGTGACTGGGAATGGAAGCCAAGAGTGTCACGATGTGTCACAGGCCACAGCTTTGAGGTGTGCAGCCGAGGGGGAAAACCGACAAAGAGCCCCAGCTGGGATTTCTAACTCGAGACAATCGACTATGGAAGGGCAGCCTGCTGGTCCTCATCTTTTCATCCTGGGGACAAACTAAAGTTCAGCCTTTCACATCTGTCTTATGTAGCGCCCTTCACATACCCATCTACCTACGGTGCCCACCACATTCCATCATCCTCACAAAAACAAAGAGATAGAAAGTGAAGCTGCTGCCCCAAGTGTGCACCCCGGCTTCTTACCTCCATTGGCCTTTCGTGGACGGCGTCGCCGGATTGCCTGTGCAGACAGGAAGTGATGTCACGTGATGTCCTTCCACCAAAGTGGCTCCGCCCAGGTGGCCTTCAGTAATCGACGACTTTGCTTTCAGGGGCCTCCTGGTGTATTAAGGGGTCCCAGAACTTTAGAAACTCCAGCTGTGCATTTTGAAAGTTGCTTTTTTTTTCCATTCCCGGTCAAGGGGGGCTTAAACGAATCCCAGAAGGCAGCAACAGACCCCCCCAACCCCCCCTAATCAGGACAGCACTCCATCACAGTGTGTATAAGCTGGAACAGTCGTCATTAGACCATGAAAATGGAGTTTTGGCCAAACTTCCTTCACACCCCCAACCCAAGGACCCCCTCACCCCCCAAGGAGAAGCTTTGTGATGAAATCAAACTGAAATGAAGGGGAAGTGCATGTAGGACTGCAGCCAGGAGGCAGAGGGGACGTGGAGATGAAGCAGAAGCCTGGACCCCCTTCAAGGAGGATCTGGACGGCTCAACAAGTGGCCTCGATGGACTGGATGCTCTCGTCTAATGTGCCCATGAATAGCGCCTCTCACAACGTGGACTGCACTAATGTGCCACCCTTGGGTAGGTGAGGTCAGCAGCACACTCGAGGTGCCCGTTCCCAAGGTCCCCACCTTCACACAAACTGTCCAGTCCGACACGTCTTGTGTCACATGTGGCGTCATTCAGACAGGCCAGCACATCTTGTGACAGTTTGAGATCACCTGAGCGTTGCAATGGGCCAAACAAATGACCTTTGTGACTTTGAACATGGCACAACGGTCGGCCCTGGCATCTCCCAGATGGCTTTTTATGCCCAACTACTTCAAGAATTCACCAAGAATGGTGTGAAAAGCACAAAATGGCCATCGGTAAGCGAGAGCCATATGAGCAGACAGTGTGGCCACAACCAAGCAGGACAGATTTGATGTCACCCTTTACTGACGTCTGCCTCGCAAGGCCATCAACAGAAGGGCACATTGGGTTCAGACATTGTCCACGATGAAGAACGCACATCTCGAGTGGGCACAGAGACAACAAACCCGGACCACTGAGAACTGGTTGTTCAGACAAATCCATAGGAAGGATCAGAATTTGGTGCAAGTCACCCGAGTCCATTCAGCTGTTTTGCTTGGTGCCAGAGGTGGCACAGCACCCATCAGAGCCCCGCTACCCACTGAAGAACGTCTGAATTGTAAGGTGTGCCTGAACGTCTCTGCTGACCACAGCTCCTCCATTCATAGTTGGTTTATCCACACACTTCCACCACGATGACATGCCAGGTCTCATGGCACATTTTGTCAATGAATGGTACCAAGAACATGAGCCCGCAGTGCCCACAGTGCCCAGATCTCAACTCTGTTGATAAGATGGAAAGGGCAGCAAACAGTCAAGTCATCCAGTTTGGAGCAGCGGCACAAAGACGTCCTTCCAGTGCCAGGTACGACATTCCTGAGCGGCACACCCAGCGTCTTGTAGAATCCATGAAGAGACAAATTCAAGCCAAGGGAGGAACACAACACACTACGAGAGCGGTGGTCCCAAGAAAATGGCACCTCGAGTGTATTTTAAAGCCCCCTGTTAGGCTGGGTGAGTGCGTTGGCACTTTGATTGGTTGGGAAAGAGAAAACAAAATTCAAACACCCTAAAAGATGGAAACCTCACCAGATGAACGCGGACACATTTTCTTGATGGCAGGACGTCAGAACGTCCCACCAGCCTCCTCGGTATCCAGTGTGGTCTTTCCTGATGGACACGCAGACCTGAGGCCCTCACATTCTTAATGGCAGGGTCCCCAAATGGCCCTTGAGGGGTCTACGAGTCACCCAGAAACACAGATCAAGTGCCACCGCTCGACTTTCAACAGCCGCCACTCCACTCGTAGTCAACCTGCATACAGAAGGCCAGTTTTCATTTTTTTTAGGGTTTTATTTTATTATAAAGCTTTCATTTTATTTCCCAAGAAAAAATACAAATGATTCAAAATTATTTACACACCTCTTTGTGGTGAATTTCAAACCAAGCAATCAGTGAAGCACAGACAGCAGACCAAGAGACGACGAACTGACAAGTGGGCTTTCAGCGTCCACAGAAACACAAACAAGGCCACCGAGACCCAAAGAGCAAGCGCAACAAGATGGCAGCTGGCGTCCCTACACGGAGCCGTCCCACACACGGCCCCCTTTTTAACGTCACCTCACAGCCAACAGCGGAACCCGATGGGCACTCACAGGCGGGCGAGCCAACAGGCTGCTCTTTTCAACTTCTGCTAAGGGGCAGGGTGGCCGGACGGCGGGCAGCATCTTTTGTTTTGCTGCCAGGTTGGCGTTCATTTTATGTGATCTGTGAACTGAGTAAGCTGACAGTCCTCAAGACTGGGGAAAAATGGAAAAAAGAAAAAGACGCAAACATGAGAAGGAGCTGCGCTCGGGTCAAAGGTAAAGGCGCTTAGGCGGCCGTGTACCCCGATGTGATGACGCCCCTTCGTGTTCATGTGTGGGTTTATTTAGGGTCTTCAAGATCTTCCAGGCCAGCGGTTCTCAATGTCGGTGCTGGCATCCCAGTGGCTGCAGGTTTTTGGTTTGACGCTCGGCCAGTCACCTCCCTCGAGCTGAGCTCATTGGCTAATTAGCTGGCCTTTCTTTTCTTTTCATATTCCGATTTAAAATGAGCTGCGGTATGAGATTTACATTTACACGAAACGTAGAAAGAGCTTAGAAAACACTCGCTGCTGCTTGGCATTTCTGTCATTTATGTGTTATATAAAATAGAGCATTACAGTAACTGCAAACCGTTACTAGCCCCCCTGCTCTGCCCAGGTGGTGCCACCACTGCTCTACTTGGCAGCTGTTCTCCGGCCCCAGCAAAAGACACCCAAGACACTGGGATTCTTGGAGTCCAAGTACGACGATTTTACTAGACGGCCTAAAATGGCCTAAAATGACCAGGAAGGCCTCCATGACTGGGATTGTGTCCGACTTTGTTAGTTATAACCGACTGCCGGACCCCCCCAACAGCCATAGTGTAATGATAATATTAACAGGCAGACATTGTTGGGGTTCCGAATTGCTTTGTTGTCCGAGTGCCTCTGCACATGCGCCCACATTACGTAATCAGCCACAATTAAACACATTCATGTTAGGCGGGGTGCCCAGCTGGGAAATTTGAACCCCTGCAGATTTTGTTTTTTCCTCCTGCATCTCAGTGCACTCCCTGGCCATTAAACCACAACATCAGACTTGAAAACAGCCCATAAACACCGGACGCCACTTCATCCGTGGTAGGAAGGTGCGTACTGATTGGACTGTTTTTGGTATCTTTGTTATTCATTTACGTTCTTATCTTTTCAGTTGTTTTTTTATTGCAACATTTTCTTTGCCACTTGGAGACGACACTCTTTGTACAAAGACGTTCTACAGAAATACGAGGGGGAGTCACGCTAAAGTTAGGAGATGGGATTGATCAGAAACCTTCACAAAACTGGTCACGTCATTCACTTCTCAATGCCCTTGCACCACCTGCCTGGCAGTGCCAGCAGAATAAAAGGTTTTGTCTTGTCCTAGCTGCCACTTGGGCACCGCTGTCTTCACATCATCTTCTGACTTGAATCGAATGACCGCCCAGATGATTTTTTTTATTAGCGGCCCAAAAAGGTGGAAATCAGACGGTGCCAAATCTGGCGAAGGAGGAGGATGTGGTAATAACTTCAACTTCAGTTTCTCCAGACAAGCCTTAGCAGTGTGTCATTGTCTTGCAGCCCACAAAATGAGACAGAAGTCCCCGCCGCTTGGCTTCCAGCGTGTCTAGTGACTGGAGTGCCCCTCAGCATGAAGAGTTCGACAATAACTCGGGTGCACAAGTGGCGGCGAGGACGAGACAAAACCTTTTATTCTGCTGGCACTTCCAGGCAGGGGGCGCAAGGGCATTGAGAAGTGAATGACATGACCAGTTTTGTGAAGGTTCATTCCTTCAACACCATCCAGCCTCTGCTCCTTAGGGACAAGCTGACAGAGATGGGATTAGATTCATACCTGGTGGCGTGGATCGTGCACTATCTTACAGACAGACCTCAGTATGTGCGTCTCGGGAACTGCAGGTCTGACATTGTGGTCAGCAGCACAGGAGCGCCACAGGGGACTGTACTTTCTCTGGTCCTGTTCAGCCAACATACATCAGACTTCCAATACAACTCAGAGTCCTGCCACGTGCAAAAGTTTGCTGACGACACTGCTATTGTGGGCTGTATCAGGAGTGGGCAGGAGGAGGAGTATAGGGACCTAATCAAGGACTTTGTTAAATGGTGCGACTCAAACCACCTACACCTGAACACCAGCAAAACCAAGGAGCTGGTGGTGGATTTTAGGAGGACCAGGCCCCTCATGGACCCCGTGCTCATCAGAGGTGACTGAGTGCAGAGGGTGCAGACCTATAAATACCTGGGAGTGCAGCTGGATGATAAACTGGACTGGACTGCCAATACTGATGCTCTGTGCAAGAAAGGACAGAGCCGGTTATACTTCCTTAGAAGACTGGCGTCCTTCAACATCTGCAATAAGATGCTGCAGATGTTCTATCAGACAGTTGTGGCGAGCGCCCTCTTCCACGCGGTGGTGTGCTGGGGAGGCAGCATAAAGAAGAAGGACACCTCACGCCTGGACAAACTGGTGAGGAAGGCAGGCTCTATTGTAGGCACGGAGCTGGACAGTTTGACATCCGTGGCAGAGCGATGGGCGCTGAGCAGACTCCTATCAATTATGGAGAATCCACTGCATCCACTAAATAGTATCATCTCCAGACAGAGGAGCAGCTTCAGCGACAGACTGCTGTCACCGTCCTGCTCCACTGACAGACTGAGGAGATCGTTCCTCCACCACACTATGCGACTCTTCAATTCCACCCGGGGGGGTAAACGTTAACATTATACAAAGTTATTGTCTGTCTGTATACCTGCATTATTATTACTCTTTAATTTAATATCGTTTTTTTTGTATCAGTAAGCTGCTGCTGGAGAATGGGAATTTCCCCTTGGGATTAATAAAGTATCTATCTATCTATCTATCTATCTATCTATCTATTATATAGTGCCTTTCATTTCTATCTATCTATCTATTATATAGTGCCTTTCTATCTATCTATCTATCTATCTATTATATAGTGCCTTTCATTTCTATCTATCTATCTATCTATTATATAGTGCCTTTCATTTCTATCTATCTATCTATTATATAGTGCCTTTCATTTCTATCTATCTATCTATTATATAGTGCCTTTCATTTCTATCTATCTATCTATCTATCTATCTATCTATCTATCTATCTATCTATCTATTTTCTGATCAATCCCATTTTCTAACTTTAGCGCGACTCCCCCTCATATAAATGTTGTAAGGTTTGTAAATCTAATTAACTGTTACAGCAGCACAAAGTCTGCACAACACAAAAATATACTGAACAGAAACAAAAAAAAGTCAAATTCACCTTTTCTGCTGCTTTGAATCCTAATAGTGACAGCGAGTGACAAGTGGAGCAGACCTGGCACTGAATGCCAACATGGTGCTGCTACTCCAGCGGGGGGCCCATTTATGTGCTCGTTAGCGAAAAGTAGTTGGAATAACCAGAAGACCTAGAAAAGGAGTGGAAATTCATGATGATGACGACAATCTTAAAAACACTATCCTTATGTGACAAACAAAAATGCTTGTTATTCTACATAAAAATACAAAGTAAGCAAATCCAGTTTTGTAATTTCTAGGGCGACAGCAAAACATACAAGCTGGCAAGTAACAACAAGTAAGCTTGCTGAACGAGTGGCGGAGTTTGTTAAAATTAGAAGCCGGTCGAGTTGAAAACTTGCAGCCACAGGAATGAGCTTGAGAACCAATACACCAAAGTGCGTGGAGACAAACTAGCAGGCACTTCTGCACACAAAGCATCATGGGAATCTGGAAGAAGCTACTGATGTGTGGAGATCATGGCTGCATATCACAGTAAATGGTGCCCTCTTAATGTTTTAATCACCGCTGATTTGTATGAAATCAGGACCATATTGCCTTTTTGTGGGTGTTTTCATTGGCGGGGGACATGTCAGCAGAAGATGATAAAGAGATTCAGCTTCGGTTTACTCGCCCGTAGAGCTGCTTCATTCAGCTAGGATGAATTTAACATTCTGGCCTTCCCAGCCACAGAACAAGGGAGGATGAACAAGATGCATTACACTGACTGAGCTGCAGGGCTTGACCATCACACAAAAACAGTCAAAGGACCACCAGAGGTGGGAGGTCAACATTACTGTTATTACATGACCATCAGAACTGCTGCCAGCACGGCTCTCGTGGTAGGAATTTCATTTGCTGTTTAACGAGTCAATGTGAAAATTTGTTAAAAAAACAAAAACACAATATAAGAAACAAAAAGAAGTTCATAAGCAGCAGCAGCAACAGCAGCATGATCAAACAACAATGGCGGAGGCTCGACGACTATGTACACTTTTCCCTGTTATTTTTTTGGTTAGAGTCTGGGATCAGCACTGCTTCATGTCCCAAACAGATATTGCTACAACCCAACAAGGACCTTGAAGGCTCTCAAAATAAATGAGGAAAGTCCGCAGCCTTCACCGTTGCAGACAACATGAACAACTCGAGTGCCCGTTGTTGCGTTTTGAACTCCGTCAAAGCGTTGAAAAGGCCAGGAGCCCAGACGGTATGAAGAACGACTCGCCGACGCAACTCCGCTGGCACGATTCACATCCTACAGTCGAGGAGTTTGGCTCATGTAGCTCATTGAAGATATGTGCACCATCACATTCAGCACTGAAGTGCACCCATGGCCGACATCTGTTCACTAGCGTTGGCGCCTCTTGTGTGAGTATGCCCTTTATTAATGCAGTAAAGGCACTGAGGACGGTTCAACGGCAAATGAAGAATCGGCTGAAAGGTTTTGAGGTGTAGCTTTCATTTGTGGAAGTCTGGTTTACAAAATGCAAATCATTCTGAGGAGATGGTCGCTGGTAGTAAAGTATTTGCTGGAGTGCATCATGCATGTACGATACACATACAGAGATGCAAGTGCAAGTTTGTGTGCAGAGAGAATCAAAATGGCAGTTCAAAAAAAAAAATTCATAACTTTGAACAAAAGTGAATAAACAACAAAGGAAACGTGGCAACGCAAAATTACACAAATGGAGGGAAATGCGTTTTGAAATTTTCTTTTGTAATTTTATACTAGAGAAGCAGCCATCCTCACACAGGTAACCGCGCTCTGAGCCCGTACCCTGTGAGGAGAGCAGCACAACGACAAACTGAAGTTTGGTCACCAGACTGCAAAATGTACTTCATTAGAATTGACAGGTCTGCTGGCAAAACTAGACGGAGTTCTACCGACGTGTGGAGGTCTGACATCAGCCTCTCTTAGGTGTTTGGCAGCAACATCACTTTGATTTATCCACCGTTGAGTTGCTACGGATCTATCTGTGCCACCCACCCCCCACCCTCGCCCGAATTTGGAAGACACAAACTTTCTGGAGATTTTTATCACTGTGGCTCAGGTTTGGAATGATTCTCTTTTTCACCATCTTTAAAGACAATGATGTCAAGAGGTTTCAATCAAAAATGCATTGTCTGGTTGGAAGTACAGGAAAAATAAATAAATGATTGATTTCAGAATCTGATGTGCATGAATAACTTATGAATCATATGCGTGCATTTGGAAAGTTCCGTGTATATAATGGATGTGTCGGCTGAACGCACTCTCACGCACACACTTGCACGCAGATACCTAAATGCATATATAGATTTAATCCCTGAAAGCTGATTCAACAAATTTTGGCACATAAAAGAGATGTGGCAATTTATTTGAAGAGCAAAGAGATTGTTTCCCTTCCAAAATAAGTGGAGTTTCAATGCGGTGTGTCTAAGAAAAGCAATTCAGTCACTCAGTGTGGGGAAAGACAGCAAAAAAAGTTTCTGTGATGGCATTGGCTTCATCTCCTGCAGTCTTGAGTGGTGTGGGCAGATCACTTTCTTGATACAGGAAAGACCAAAACCTACAATAGAAAATATAACAAAGAAAACCGTTATTATGCTAAGAGAACAGTACAAAGCATAGTTAGAGCACACATATGCATATGGCTCATAATAAATAACAGCAGGTCACTCCAGTGCCAAAGACCACAGGGGTGTAAACTTCCATCTACCCAATGAGATTGTGTCCTGCGTCTTAGCCCTGAATGCAATTGTTCCTCATCATCATCGTATGGTGATAACAATAATGAGATCAATGAGAAAAGGGGAGTTGAGCTGCTCTGAAAATTAAGGAGACACAAAGACAACGACCTGCTTGTTTACCAGCAACTTCAATCTACTGGATAATGAGACAACAAAGACTGGAGGAGGCAACAAAAAAAACCTGGAGACTCCTCAAAACTAGAGAGGTACTTAAAAAAATCAATCGTAATGGTTGTGTGAAGAGTACAAATCACAATTTGTAAAAATTAGTTATGGGGTTTCTACTGATTCAACATTCTAATCCTCCGTGAAATACTCAAAAGCAAACTAACAAAGCAAAAAAAAACAAAAAAAACATCAAACTGTAATAATTGCTCTTTTGGCCTGCTGATCACAAAATCCCACTTTAAATTGTTCTGTCATGTCCTGTTTTATTGCAGTTGCCTATTCATTGATTTCCTCTCATTTATAGTATAACTGGAACATGTGTGTTAATCTAAAAGCCGTGGCACTGCAGCTCGGATATGGTGGATTCAGAAAGTCCTGAGACCTTCACTTTCTGTACACTTTTAATGTCAGCAGGCCTGCTCATGAACTGGGAGGCTCCCTGGATTTTATGTTCCTATTTTAAGTGAATGAGAACCACTGATATAGGGTAAGTAAAACCAAACTGTGGGGTGGGCCGGTGGGGGGCGCAAAGTAACAAAAAGGGGGGGCGCAAAGATGTGAAAAAAACAAAACAAGAATAGAAAATATGAAAAATCCATCTATTGAAACCAAAACAAATGAACTTAAACTACATTCTGATACTAGAAAAATAAATCTAGAGTTAGATAAATGTCGATAAAAGTTAAGTAGGTATAATAAAATATGCATCTATGATATTTCATTAATTAAAAAAGAACAAAATGGTATTAGTGGGCTCCTTTCAAAAAAACCTTAGGGGGGGTGCGATTAAAACTGTTATGAAAACTTGGGGTGCAAATACTTAAAGGTTGAGAAACACTGCCCTATATAATCACATTTAAGTTCTCCCATGGATAAGTCAGGGCTTCATTTTACTGTATAATTTCCGGTATTTTATAATGTCAGTCATATAAATCGAATGCGGAAAAGTCACGCTATTGGTGCAAGAGATTCTGATATGCTAACGCCCACCTGAGAGAATCACCACGGAGCACACGGCCTTTTGTTTTCTATGTATTGTGCCTACGTGACCACACGGTAATACCTGAACTATTCCGAAGCAACATCTGCACTGTTTTGCGTTTTTTGTATCTCACACCCTCATACACCTTTACCATAACAGCATCCCTTATCTACAATAGAGCATTCGATCAGAAGAAAATATGAAACTGGTTTTAAGTTAAAAGTCATTGAAGTGGCGAAAGAAATTGGGAACTGTGCTGCTGCAACAAAATCTGATGCATCTGTGTAATCAGAATATAAGTTTAATGTCACTGTGCTCTGTACAAAAAGTATTTTATAAATACACTCACATGTACAGGTCAGGCCAAAGTTAGCACACAGGGGCTCTCAGCATTTAGAACTGCTAGGCAAGCATTTGAAGAGAGAAGGTACAACTACGAAAATGGGCATTGGACTATTTCTGTACATTAGAGATGAAATGGAATCCTCTCCTTGCTTTGTTTGGAACCTAAGTAAGGGCCTACACGTGGAAAAAACTTGGAGAAGCAGCCAAATACTTTGAAGCCGACGGACGGATGGGTGACATCATCATCCGTCTTGAAAATCCTTCCATCACAGCGACGAAAAATGGCAGACTGTATACATCAAGATCCCACCTTGGTAATTGTCTTTCTATGGCTTCCTTCATCAGTAATGCTGCGTAAATCATCATTAAAGAAAGCCAAGTTATTTTCTCTTATGTGATTTCTTACCGCCAAATCACTATGGGAGGGGTATCACCTTTTAATATTATATCTATATAGTTTCAGGTTACTTAAAATGCCACAATTAAAAAGAACTTATTTCAACTAGGGAACTATCGCCTCCTACAGGAAATAGTCTGAGAAACTGATGACAGATTGGAGGAGGCAAGAAGATGTAAAGAAAAAAAAAATGTAAGGGTCGCATTTTTAAACATCACATTGTGACATGCACATCCCTCTCAGAGCAGGTTGGGTATTTTAGTCTTAAGTTGTGCAGTAGTTTCATATATGGACTGTCTGTATAAAATATTATAAGAATGACATTTTAGAGAACCAATCAAGTCTTGAATTGACTTCCAAGACCAATCAGATGCTATATGAGCGAAGGTAAAAGGGTATTCGTGAAGTCATCAAATAAAATTAGCACATACACAGCCCGGCCTCATCCTCTGATTAATCTGCACGTTTTAGAGATCAGGAATAGTTCTTGAATTACCAGAGCAAACGAATCATCAAGAAATGGATGTGAATTATTGTGGAGTAAACAGATTGTAGCTCATTTACAAAGAGACTGATAAGGTGTGCAGTGTGACTAAAATAGTGCGTCCAAAGGCATTTAGCACAGAACAAGAAGTGCCGTTTCATAGTGATGATGATATAGACAGACAGTGTGTCCCAACTACATAGTTTAGCAATGAATAAATAACTGCCTTTGGATCTATTTGAAGATAAGTGAATGCCTAAAATGTTTTGTTTGCACTTACTCACACATATACAGTACACCTGCATTTTTATAAACACTACACATGCGTGCCATTCAGGGGACTGAAGGGTGATGACGGACAGTGAGCTCTGAAAGGCATTGCATGTCACAAACCAGTAATTCAGTACTACATAGAGTCATCTTTCTGACAAACTTGCATCAGCCACCAATAATTCTAATTCACTGCACTTTGAGCTACATCAATTGTATAAAAACGTGCTATATAAATAAATGTTGTTGTTGTAATATAGGGTTGCACATTATATGTACATTTTATTGACATTTGTAACACAAATCATTAAATTCTTCACAATAAGATCTGCAAAGCAAAGGACACAAAGTCAGTGAAACATAACAGCATTGTGGTGCGTCTCTGCAGATTCCTCCCATTCTGCTCAAGTATTCGTGCTGGGACCAGCGATGGCTGAAACTCCAACAAAGGCCACAACTAGGAGAATGAAACGCAGGCAGGAAAATGTAATGTGCCACTTTGCCTCCCTCCATTAAGAAAAGTTGGACATGTAAATCATTTTCTGATATAATGTATGTATTTGCAATTTTATTTTTCCAAAACTATTGGATCTGTCAATGATTTGTATTTTTATTTTAATGGAGAACTGAACATATGAAAGGCTTTTGTCCAGTTTCTGGCTATTTATGAGTTTTTCGTTGGCTCTGGTAATTCTAGTGCTAAACTATTTTTTTTTTTAGAAAAACTACAATGTAACATGGCTGTACTAACCATTTTCTGAAAAGTACCATCTTCTTCCAAAATAAAATATACATAACACTTAGAGTAAAATTACATTTTCATGCAATAAACCAGCAGACATTAAAACACTAAAATATGGCTTAGACCTTAGGGTGTTATTTTTAAATGGAGAAATTTGCCATTTTTGCCCATCAATCTATACTCAATAACTCAGGCTGACAAAGTGAGAACACATTTTCAGAAAGATCTGCAAATTAATTAAAAATCTAAAACTGAAATCTCTCATTTATTAAGTATTCAGGCTCTTTGCTGTGTGCTCAGGTGCATCCGATTTGCTTTAATTCTCCTTTAGAATTTTCCAGAACTTGATTGGAGTCTACCTGTAGCCA
Source organism: Erpetoichthys calabaricus (assembly GCF_900747795.2). Taxonomy (NCBI): domain Eukaryota; kingdom Metazoa; phylum Chordata; class Cladistia; order Polypteriformes; family Polypteridae; genus Erpetoichthys; species Erpetoichthys calabaricus. The sequence goes on from NC_041406.2 coordinate 1,950,299, forward strand.
AATGAATTGATTGGACATCATTTAGAAAGGCACACCTGGACCTGTGTATAGAACAGGGGTGTCGAACTCCAGGCCTGGAGGGCCGCAGTGGCTGCAGGTTTTAATTCTAACCATCTTCTTCATTAGTGACCAGTTTTTGCTGCTAATTAACTTCTTTTGATTTAGTTTTAATTAACTTGACTCAGGTCCCTTAGTTGTCTCTTTTTTAATTAGCAGCCAAACAATAATGAGACACAAAACGAGCTGCCACATGTCCAGCTCACCTGTACCCGTCACACAATATCTGAAAATAAAGAAAAGTGAAGGTCTCGGTAAGGTTGATCTCTCAGGTCACCAAAACATTTTGATGAACAGAAATTCAACAGTTTTGGAAATGTCGGCTGTGGCAGAATAAGAGCAGCAACAGGCCGCAAAATTAAATAATGGGCTTAATTAACAGCAAGAATCAGCTTCTCATTAATAGATTGGTTGGAGTTTGAAATTCCAGTTTAGCTGCTCATCTGTTGGCTTGTTTAATGTCTCATTTCTGTTTGGCTGCCATTTCATGAAGAAACAAATCAATTCAGAGGACTGAATCCTTAAAAACAGGGCTATTAAAATGAAGGGAAAAGGAGTTAATTAGCAGTGAAAACTGCTCACTGATTAGGAAAAGGGTGAGAATGAAAACCTGCAGCCACTGCGGCCCTCCAGGTCTGGAGTTTGACACCCCTGGTATAGAAGGTCTCACAATTCACACTGCATGTCAGGAAGAAAATCAAAACATGAAGAAACTCTCTGTAGACGTCTGTGATCAAACTGTGGAAGGACAACCATATAAGCAGCACTCCAGCAATCAGGTGTTTATGATGAAGTGGACAGACAGAAGCATGAGGAAAAATATTCTCTGTCCGAAGAGATAAAAATGAAAGTCTTTGAGCAGAACTCCAAACACAATGTCTGTCGAAGACCAAGTGTGGCTCATCAGCTGCCTAATACCATCATCCCCTACAGTGAAGCATGGTGGTGGAGGCATCATGCCATGGTAGTGCTTCTCAGTGGCAGGGAGACAAGTCAAAATTAAGGGAACGACAAATGCAGCCAAATACAGAGAGATCACTGAAGAAAACCTGCTCCAGACTGCACATCACCTCAGACGGGGTTGTTGGTTCACCTTTCACCAAAGCATAAAGCCAAGACAACAATGGAGTGGCTTCAGGGCAAGTCTCTGTTCTTGAGTTGTGAAGCCAAAGCCCGGACTTAAGTGCCACAGAATATGTGAGGAGAGACTTGAAGATGGCACTTTACAGACACTCCCCATCCAATCTAACAAAGCCTGAGAGGATCTGCTAGGAAGAACGGGAAAAGCTGATCACATTCATGTGTGTAGAGTTTGTAGAGACTTACTGAAGAAGACCTGACGCTGGAATTGCTGCTAAAGAGGCTACTGCATAGTACTGAATTAAGAGTCTGAATACTTCAAATTCATTCAAACTCAAAAAATGAAAAATCTAGGAGACCTTTCTGAAAACATGGTCTTTCTTTGTCATTATGAGTTATTTAGTGTTAACTGATGGGCAAAAACGGCAAATTTGTCTGTTTAAAATGAAATCTACACCCCAATAAAGTATGCAGAAAGCAAAGGTGACCAGGTTACATTCTGAATCCACCGTACATTATGAGAGTGTCCTGGATTTTCTTGCTTTCAGGATTCAGCTTTTGAGCCTGGTCATTGCCTGTGTGGACTTTTCTCCTACATCTCTAAAAACGTGTGTAAAGAATTATTATAAAACAAATAAACCAATCACGTACATTCAATCACACTATTTTGCTATAAGGCCTCTTGAAATTTTAATAAATATTGAACTGCTGAGAAAAGGGAACTCCTACATTAAATCTCACATTATTTTCACTGCTTTTCTTAGGTAGGGGTTAAACTTTGCTTTTTTTCCTTGGTATTTAAATTTTTTTTTGTTATCTTTAAATAAAAAATGACACTATTTTCACTGACAGTAAGCCAAACGGGTGCTGTTAAATACAATGCTTGTTTTCTTTTTAAGCAGCCTCCTCTTAGAACATTTCTGAAAGGTTGAAATGGAACATGGCTAGTATAGGGATTTGCTCAATGCTCCTTTCTGTAATCATCTACATGAGCACCTAGTTTATTCTTTGAGAGTGACGCTCACTCAACAATTGAAGACATTTTTGAACACAGCAGTCCAGTGGAAAAACACTCCCCGTGTACTGTGATGCCATTTGGTTGATTCTGCACTTCTCTCTTCAGCACACAAAAATCGGCTACTCTTTTTTATTTGCTGTATAGGGCCACCGCAGGAGTCATGTCAAGTATGTGTAGTTATGTGTAATTGACACCTAGAAAGATGAGGTGAAATACTGTATGTGCAACTAGGGTGAATGGTAAAAAGACAAAATTAACATTCATATTATTTAATCACAACCTTCAATTGTTGATTTTCAGCATTCCAAAAGGATGAATTAGAACTATCATTCCAATCATGACGATCTCTCACACTCGTCCATTAACATGCATTCTTTGTGTATTTTACTTATTAGACAAAAGTCTTCATGTTGGAAGAAAGCGTTAGACAGGTCAGTAGCGAATCCTTGTACCACAGACGCACAATACTGCAGCAGTAATTACAAAAATAAATTCCATGTTATCTGTAAGTAGCCGTCTTGCGTGTCATAATGGACTAAACACTCAAATTTTCACCTGCACACCGAGTTAAAAATGACTTTACCTGTGCAAAAAGCATTTAAGAGCTTTAGTCTGACGGATGTTCTGGGCAGGACCTATTCACTTCAAACCATTCATCTATACAGCTGTTGGAAGAAAAAAAGAAAAATACATAAATGATTTAACTGTAAATAAAATACATATTTGTGAGGCTCTGATTAAGACAAACACAGACTGAAAAGGCTGTCATGTATTTGATTTCTAGCCACACATATGGTAACCCTATCTCAGTTTAATGCTACTCAAGTCCAGTAACTTCACTGCAGGTTTGAGGTTGCTTATCTGCCATCATTGAGCAAAATATTTACATTTCATTCCTAGTGCTACCTCTTTTTCATCCTAATACCAGAACACCAAAAAAGAGAAAATTGACTGGGCTGGGATAAACGAAGGCAGAGGTGCACCTCAGTGTTCTAATCACCCTGACAATACGAGGACATTTTTAAACAAATTACTAACTTCAAGTTCTGTCCAATATGGCACAAAGATATCAGAAAAAAATAATAAAATACTGAGGAAACTCCAAGTTGTGTGACAGAAGCATCATGGCCTCAGAGCAGCACGGGTACCTGTGACAAACATTTCCTCCGGTGCAGAAAGCCTTCTCAGAAGGGCTGCTTGAGGCAGGGATGCACAGGCACTTCTTTTTGCAAGTTTCCCCAATCTGGGGGAATGTGTTTGTTGTGTTTTCCACCTCTCAAGTGGATTTAAATCACTGAACGCCTCATTTATCATCATCTATCTATCTATCTATCTAGCTCTTGATTTCCTTTCTAATGGCAGTGTGCAGAGACTCGCCTTCTCTGAATTCCTGTTTTTAATAAAAAGACGTTTTTTTCTTTTTTGTTCCTTCCCTTCTGTCATCATCTGCTGCAACTTCTGCAGCCATAGGAGCGTACGGAGCAGGGGAAGGAGGCAGGGATCTGTGGGAGTTTATTATACAGTATAGGACATCACTACTGAAGACAGCACTTCTGACCAATGATCACAAGGGAGAGGGCGATCTTTAATTCAAAAAGACAATCCCTTGAGGTTTTCATTTCCTGCCAATTATGTGAGCTGATTATTCTGTTTTTTTTTAGTATATATCTAACATTACTTTATCAAAAAAGCATGCACTTTGCATGTTTTCAACAAATGATTGGATAACTGACATGTAGAACATGTGACATGAGTAACAGATTTTTTTTCCCCCCATGTACTTGGCTGTTGTACATCATTGGCAACTCGTGGATTCTATTATATAGTAATTTTTTTTTTATTTCATCATTCTGGATCAAATCAAGAGATTAAAAATTGTTTTCAGCCATTACTACAAACTAACTACTTGAGGTAACATAAAAATATTTCCAAGTGGCGTATTCCTTTAAGTGAAGAAACAAATCATCTTGGCTGAGAATGTTCAAAAGTGGACATCTTCACTAGGGCCCAACTCAGAAGACACTGACTGATTGTCTGATTGCTTACAAATTGCTGGATAAAGAAAAGTAGATAGATAGATAGATAGATAGATGGATAGGATAGATAGGATAGTTAGGATAGATAGATAGGAACTGTATTTATCCCGAGGGAAATTCTTTTGTCATATACATGCTCAGTGCAACAAGAGGAATAAAGATAAGGTAGTAAAGAGTTAAAAAGATCAGTAGTAATAGTGCAAACAGAATAACAAAATAACTCTAAACAAAGTAACAAATAACTATAACTAATAGTTTGTATTATAACTATATAACTAATTTGTGCAAAGCAACAAACAACTATAACTAAAACTATAACAGATATAATAAAACAACAGATTATTAGTGCAAGTGGTTATGAAAAGTGACTTAGTGTTTGTGCCATGAATAAATGAGATAGCAGCATGTGATGATGGGATGAAACAAACATTCAGTAACATACAGATGAGTAAATAAAAAACCGAATGAGACCTAATGACAAAAATTCTGAAAAAGATCACCTACAGAATGAGGAAGAGTTATACAGTCTTATTGCACAGGTAGAAAGGATTTCCTGTGGCGTTCGGTTCTGCATTTAAGTAAGGTTTGTAAGGAGAAAAAAAAACACTCTGCATGTGGAGGTCTGCATTCCGGTTGTAGCGGGGCCACATAGTTAGTGTTGTAAATGTCAGTTCTGAGTGCGTCTCGTTTCATTGTCCCGTTTGCTGTTTGTTTGTGTATCAGTTAATGCCGTCCCCATAAAGGGGGATGGATGATGGAAGGAGACCACAGCCGCAAACCTGGAAAACACCTGTTCACGATTAATCAATTACTGCCGTCACAGGACTATTTAAACCAGCAGGAGGAGAAGGAAAAGAGAGGAGAGAAGGAGATTTTTCACATTCACGACCACGAGCCATCTGTACCTGTTATATTCCACATCGCACATTTCCATCCAGTTTGTTTTTCTATCTGCTGGACTTGCTTCAAGGACCTCATCACGAGAGACCCCGGGGTCGGAGTTAATCATCCACCACGCACCGAGGATTCACGGTGAGGCTGATCCATTTTGTCCGGGGAAAATCAAATGACTCATTTTTCGCTAATTCAGTCAACCGCATTCAGGACAGTTTCTTTATTACCGGACTCACGTTCACATTCAGTTCCATATATCATTCAATTTTTGTTATTCGTGTTGTGTGTTTATATGTTACAGGGGCAAGGGAGGGTTTTTGTTGTATTTATATTTGGTGGTGTCTTGTTGTTGCTGGGGTGGAGGGATATTTATATTTATATCTGTTTTCTATTTTTTGCATGTCTTGTTTCATTTAATACATTTAATCCGTTTAATTTTTCATCCTGCTTTTGTGTATTTATCTTTTCACCGTCGATTGTGGGGAAAAGTTTAATTGGTTAGAAGTACGGCTTGATAGTTTAGATTCAGTCTCAGTAAATCATCCAGGCCACAGGTCTTGGAGGTGTAGCTGCCGGCTGGGTAAAGGGGTCGGCCGTTACACGGTGGAAACTCAACCTGCAGGACCCATCTCTTTAATTATGTGGCCTGTAGATAAGTCTCGGGGGACACTGCTACTTGAAAAGTAAATACTGTAAACTGGCATCAATATTACAACCAATGCTGGTTCAACTGTAAAAAGTGCACACAGTTAGAAAAGGAGAAAAAGACTGCAAGCATGCATCTGTGATGTGGTTTTATTTTTCGTAAACTGAGTTGACAAATGGGTTTTTGCAGCCATTGTGGTTTATATGCATGTTTTAAAAATCCACATTGGCTAGAGGTCCGCAATTCACATGCCCTTTAAAGTGAAAAACAGGGATGTGGGTGATAGAACATTTGAGGACAATGGGAGAAAGCAGACAGAAGAAGAATTGCAAAATCAGTCTTGTGAAGGCCTCTAAGTTTGTAGCATCCACCCGGTTCTATATTTAACTGTCAGAAGACACCCCACTGCATTAAAAATGTAATGCCTGGAACTATTCATATATTAAATAAAGTTCATGTGAATTTGTTACTCGTGTCAAACAAGACTGCACGCTTACTGAATAACTACACCAACATAAGGGTACATATACAGGACATTTGTGACAGGCAAACTACAAATGCTGCTGGCACAAGACCTCTCACCAAATATTCTGTATTTAAAAAGGTCACGTCTTGAAAGCAGTAGTCGGCTTGAAGACCAAAGACCAGGAAGAAGCTCCATTGCACTGGAGGTGGCCTAGGATGCATATACTTTTCTGATAATGCTCTTTATATTTACTTGTGGTGGCGCAGTGGGTATTGCTGCTACCTCGCAGTTAGGAGACCTGGGTTTGCTTCCCGGGTCCTCCCTGTGTGGAGTTTGCATGTTCTCCCCGTGTCTGCATGGGTTTCCTCTCACAGTCCAAAGACATGCAGGTTAGGTGCATTGGTGATTCTAAATTGTCCCTGGTGTTTGCTTGGTGTGTGGGTGTGTGTGCGCGCCCTGCGGTGGGTTGGCGCCCTGCCTGGGGTTTGTTTCCTGCCTTGCGCCCTGTGTTTGACTGGGATTGGCTGCAGCAGACCCCCATGACCCTGTAGTTAGCATATAGTGGGTTGGATAATGGATGGATAGATGGATTTTCTTTCATAAGTTTTGGGGGAGTACAGATCTACAGTCACTCAAGGAGACTTGGAAAAGAACAGGGACTGTGACTGAAGAGAAAGCTTAAATTAATCTTTTTGTAATTTGTGCTTGTGTTAGCATTTAGCTCCGGTTTCCTCCCACAGTCCAAAGACATGCAGGTCAGGTGGATTGGCGATTCTAAATTGGCCCTAGTGTGTGCTTGGTGTATGGGTGTGTTTGTGTGTGTCCTGCGGTGGGTTGGCACCCTGCCCGGGATTGGTTCCTGCCTTGTGCCGTGTTGGCTGGGATTGGCTCCAGCAGACCCCCGTGACCCTGTGTTCGGATTCAGCGAGTTGGATAATGGATGGATGGATGGGTTAGCATTTAAGCTATTTAAACATGGATTACTGCTTAGATACGTTGTTCTATCAGAATTTCAGAATGTTTTTTCCTGTGGATTATTAAGACCCTTTGTTATTTTTTGTTTAGATACGTGTTTATCAAAGTCAGTTTTTATTTTTGTTTCATCTGTGTTTACCATGCTGCCATTTTGTGAGGTCATCGTCATTACATGATGATCCGTCGTTAGTGGCTTGGCTTTGGCAGGTGAGTGACGAGTGAGAATAAAAGCTGGCATCAAAGAAACTCTCTTTACAAGAGACTGTGGACAGTAGCAAGTGTCTGGTGCATTACTTTATGATCTTCTGGTATTGAAAATGTTAGAAATTCCTCTTAAACTTCATTTCTGGCTAACGTTTGGTGTCTGTTAACTTATTTGGAGTTCCAGGTTTCGACTCCTGTTAGCGCATTTAGGCTTAGAACTTATTTGTATGTCCATTTCCAGTTCTAAACCTGCTCAGTTTTCTATTGGCAGAACACATTTTAACAAGTGACAAACTGAATCTTTGTCCCAGTGCTACTATGGTGATGTACCGTGTTAGCCACTATGGATGTAGTGAGAAGTCAAGCAAAATGACACTTTTTGTTGGCTAACTAAAAAGATTACAATATGCAAACTTTCGAAGCAACTCAGGCCCCTTCTTCAGGCAAGATGGAGGCAGAACCTCTGTGTTTTTCCCAGTTGATTCTGGGGTATGTTTACATCTCGCCTGAAGAAGGGGCCTGAGTTATCTTGAAAGCTTGCATACTATAATCTTTTTAGTTAGCCAATAAAAGGTGTCATTTTGCTTAACTTCTCACTAATTTGTCACATACAGTTAGGTTCATAAATATTTGGACAGAGACAACTTTTTTCTAATTTTGGTTCTGTACATTACCACAATGAATTTTAAATGAAACAACTCAGATGCAGTTGAAGTGCAGACTTTCAGCTTTAATTCAGTGGGGTGAACAAAACGATTACATAAAAATGTGAGGCAACTAAAGCATTTTGTGAACACAATCCCTTCATTTCAGGGGCTCAAAAGTAATTGGACAGTTGACTCAAAGGCTATTTCATGGGCAGGTGTGGTCAAGTCCGTCGTTATGTCATTATCAATTAAGCAGATAAAAGGCCTGGAGTTGATTTGAGGTGTGGTGCTTGCATGTGGAAGATTTTGCTGTGAACAGACAACATGCAGTCAAAGGAGCTCTCCATGCAGGTGACAGAAGCCATCCTTAAACTGCGAAAACAGAAAAAACCCATCCGAGAAATTGCTACAATATTATGAGAGGCAAAATCTACAGTTTGGTCCATCCTGAGAAAGAAAGCAAGCAGTGGTGAACTCAGCAATGGAAAAAGACCTGGACGTCCACAGAAGACAACAGTGGTGGATGATCGCAGAATCATTTCCATGGTGAAGAGAAACCCCTTCACAACAGCCAACCAAGTGAACAACACTCTCCAGGGGGTAGGCGGGCATATCGATATCCAAGTCTACCATAAAGAGAAGACTGCATGACAGTAAATCCAGAGGGTGCACTGCAAGGTGCAAGCCACTCATAAGCCTCAAGAATAGAAAGGCTAGATTGGACTTTGCTAAAGAACATCTAAAAAAGCCAGCACAGTTCTGGAAAAACATTCTTTGGACAGATGAAACCAAGATCAACCTCTACTAGAATGATGGCAAGAAAAAATTATGGGGAAGGCGTGGAACAGCTCATTATCCAAAGCATAGCACATCATCTGTAAAACACAGAGGGAGGGAGGCAGTGTGATGGCTGCCAGTGGCACTGGGACACTCGTGTTTATTGATGATGTGACACAGGACAGAAGCAGCTGAATGAATTCTGAGGTGTTCAGAGACATACTGTCTGCTCAAATCCAGCTAAATACAGCAGTCAAATTGATTCATGATACAGATGGACAATGACCCAAAACATACAGCCAAAGCAACTCAGGAGTTTATTAAAGCAAAGAAGTGGACAATTCTTGAATGGCCAAGTCAGTCACCTGATCTTAACCCAACTGAGCAGGCATTTCACTTGTTGAAGACTAAACTTTGCACAGAAAGGCCCACAAACAAACAGCAACTGAAAGTTGCTGCAGTAAAGGCCTGGCAGAGCATTCAAAAGGAGGAAACCCAACATCTGGTGATGTCCAGGAGTTCAAGACTTCAGGCTGTCATTGCCAGCAAAGGGTTTTCAACCAAGTATTAGAAATGAACATTTGATGATTGATTACATCTTGCCTGAAGAAGGGGCCTGAGTTGCCTCGAAAGCTTGCATATTGTAATCTTTTTAGTTAGCCAATAAAAGGTGTCATTTTGCTTGGCTTTTCTCTACATTCACAATGGCTAACACGGTACAACACCCTAGTACTATGGACCTAACTGTAAATCTAATACGACTCTTTACAGTTTACTAAATTCTTGTGTGTGTAATGTAAACATCTGATGGAGCGATTTAGCCAGATTCCTCCTCTGAGAGGACTTGACGGTGAAACCCTAGTGCCTCAGGAGCAGAGCTATTAATATAAGAGGTTGAAAAACCAAGGTCGGATATCAAAAACTGAACTGAGAGTCCCCATTTAGCTGGGCCTTAATAGCTAATTTGAAGAAGTTGTACTCTGTGACCGCTGATCAGCGTCAGTAGCACAGAGAAGGAGAAGGTGCGTCTCTCTCAGCCTTTTTGCTGGTTTGTCTTTCTCTGCTGTAGAGTACCAGAGACCTGTGTGTTGCGGAGAGCACTGACTGAGGTTTTCTAAGGGTCTTTATCGGTTATGTTTCCATGACCTCTGCACTAGTGAGGTGTGTGTTTTGCTGTCCGTTTATGTACTCACTGGGGACTCTTTAACCCTATTTGTTTCTAGTCTTGCTCTTGGCAGGAAATGAGCCACAGCTCATCTCCCACAGCCTTCCTCCCTCAATATGTGAAGCTCAGAGGTCTCAATGATGCCCAGGCACTGAAGATATTAACACAGTTACTTGTAATATATAAAACTGTGCATTAAATATTAAGCTGCAAATCACCACTCTCTGACAATATCATTAAAGTGGATTGTGAAAGACCCCTCCACTTTGACATTTCATTATATTGTAGCCTTAAACTAAAACACACACATCAAGCAACAACGCTAACTACAGGGGGAATCACTGGGCTCGGTGCCAGGTTAAGGTCCTTGCTAGAGTCATCCACAATAGGACCCGTGATCACTTGCTCACCTCCAATGACTGGACCAGTCTGGTTTTACACCTAAGAAGTGTACCACTGACCGCATTCTGGCCCTGAGCGTTCTCATGAACTGCAAACAAGAGTATTGGCAGAGTTTCTTTGCAGCCTTTGTCGATTTTTGTAAAGTGTTCAACTCAGTTGATTGAGCTGCCCTGTGGGACAACCTGAGACTTCATGCGATCCCCCTCAAAGTCACTGGATATCATGGCTGGCCTGTATCTCGGTACTGCAAGCGCTGTGCAGAATGGAGGCAGAACCTCTGCGTTTTTCCCAGTTGATTCTGGGGTTCATCAGGGGTGTGTTCTGCTCCTACTCTGTTCAAAGCTTGCATGGACTGGGTGTTGGGCAACAGTGGCTGTGGGGCATCTCACTGATCTTGACTTTGCTGATGATGCTGTGATCTTCACAGAGTCAATGAAGGCTCTGATCAGGGCTCTTGAGAGACTGAGCGAGGAGTCCGAGTGTCTGGGCTTGCAAGCGCTTCCTGTTTTTCTATATGGTTGCAAGACATGGACCCCTGAAATGAAGACTGGACTCCTTCAGCTCTGTGTCTCTTTGGAGAATCATTGGGTATCGCTGGTTTGACTTTGTGTTGCTCACGGAGTCCTGAATGAGGCACATTACCTACATTGTGAGGGAGTGTCAGTTATGGCACTATGGCCATGTGGTTCACAGGATTCTCATTGTTGAGGACCCCAGTGGCAGGACCAGGCCAAGGGGACGACCATGTAACACCTGGCTGCGGCAGATAGAGGGTCATTTCCGGAGGATGGGACTGGACCTCGTGTCTGCCTGGGGGGCTGCCAACCAGAATCCCAAGCTCTTTCGTCGTGTGGTGGGTGCAGCAACGTGCTGTACAAGTGCATGCTCCCCAAACTGACTTGACCTGATCAAGCAACACTCAAAACCCAGAATGACGAAGCAAAAAAAAAAAAAACAGTATTTAAGATTTTTTGCAAATTTATTAAAAATAAAAAAATTGAAAACCAAGTATTCAAACCCAGCTGTTTTACTCTCTAAACTATACACAGTGGATTCAGAAAGCACTTGGCATAGCAAAATGTGAGAAAAGTGAAGAGGCCTTAATACTTTCTGAATCCACTGTGTATATATTTTACAGAGTAAAACAGTGTGTTTTTTTTTTGTTCTTTTATTAAATAACACAAGTTAATTATTTATACTTTGTTTTAATGGTGGAGTGGTGGCGCTAAGGCTAGGGATCTGCACTGGCAATTGGAAGGTTGCCAGTTCGAATCCCATAAATGCCAATAGGGACTCTGCTCTGTTGGGCCCTTAACCTACAATTGCTGAGCGCTTTGGAGTAGTGAGAAAAGCGCTATATAAATGCAAAGAATTATTATTATTATTATACTGAACAATTATATACCAATATTTGAAAGTGTATTTTCAGACATCCTGCTCTCCAGTCTTAGCTGTTGTTTGCTAAGAACAGAATGCCACCAAAGTCGCACATATTTCTAACAAAGGCAGTAGCCAGTGTAAAGAGCCCCTCAAAAATACAAAACAAGGAGAAGGCAAAGCTGAAATTAATAGTACAAGATTCTGCTGTAGTAACAGGGAGGTTAAATAAATAAATAAATAAAACGCCAAGGTCAGCAGGCCAGGCATTTCAGCAGCATTATGGGCCAATGTGGAAAACAGCAAAATATTACATTGAGTGCCTGGAATGAGAGGGGAAGCAGAAGTTGTCAAAAATGCAAAACTAGCCTTGGGTGGAAATGAAAGACAGCTATTTTAAGAAGTTCACTTTGTTTGTTTCATTGTTACTAGCATTTTCCGTTATAGATGTGACTGCTGCAGTTTCACTGGCAATGTGCTCAAAACAGTGGTTAAAAATGTACAAGGTGAAGTATCTGGTTGTGTTTTTCTTAGGCGTTAAAACTCTGGGGAGAATGTTGTCCAGTTCTGTTTTATGACAGCCATCTGGTGGGATCTTTATTATTCTATCACTGAAGGGTATGGCATCAAGCCAGAAATAGGGTGTCAAGTGCGCACACATTGTAAGATATTGTACCATAAGGACAAGACAAGCATACATTCTGAATGACTCTGAATGATTAATAAGAAGTGTACCTGAGAAAAAGAAAATCACAACAATAACAAACAAGGAAAGCACTGAGATTTAGCTATTATATAATGATCTGCTCTTACCCCTTATGGTAAATGCATAGACATGGCAGACGTGCGATTGTGTCCCCTTGTACAAGCTCTTCCAGACATATTGCACATTCACCAGCATCTTTAGTCAGCACGTCCTCTAAGGGCCAAGAAAAAAAAAACCAAAGTTGTTAGTATGCTTTGGACTGAGAGGAGAAAAACCCACAACACCGTGGACCAGTGAAGACTGAACGTCAGGAAACCAGGCAGAGCGTTCAGGAAGGATATCTAAAACAGCTCAATGTTACCGCACTTCTAATGGAGCCCCATAATCACACCTGCTGTAATTGTAACAGTACTGGAGGTGTTATCACTGAAACCTGAAAAACGTACTGCTTCAGGTGAAATAATCCTTCATGAACCCACCCATTCCTTTTTATAGATTTAGAAGGTCATTACTGACCTGCGAGTCCAGTGACATTCTTACTTGCACATGCTAGTCACACACTCTCCAATGTCATAGATACTGCACTGCATAAAAGAGAGATGGATGTGAGAGCACGACACACAGATCGACATGCTTGTTAAGCTACATTAACGTCATAAGCAAACAAAGCCACATTTCTCCATCAATGTCATTATAACAAACCATTTATTTTACAGAATTGTTTATAACATGTTGGAGGCTTTCACTTTACGTATCTTCATATCAAACAATAAAAAGCAAATGTCAAGTTGAATGCTCGACTCTCCTGTTTTCTGCTTTCTGGCTGAATTGACATGTCAAGCATTCCGACACTCTGCTTGACGTGACTGTGGCCTGTCATCATACTAATAACACGGGCCTGCTGGGCATGCTGAACTAAAACATGGTTTTCATTGAATGGGTTTGAAATCTGTTTTGCTGGATCATTTTTAATGTTTTACTTTCAAGTAAAATATCAAAACACACCACACATGAAACACATTATTAATGTGGAAGCAAAGCACAGCTGTTATGATAATCTGGACACAAGGAAGGACTGATCTTTAAAATCCCTGCTAGTTTTAGAAATAATCAAAGGAACAACACAAGAATGAGTTCATTATACCCAAATATGTTTAGAATTGAAAACCAAAGTGAACCATGATAATGACTAGGAAGAATATCATTTTAGTCAAAAGTAAAGACACCCACACAAAGCTGTGTCTTTTAATGTTTTTGAGCAGTTCAGCATCAACATCATCAATTACCGAAAGAATTGAAAATGTCCTGTTTATATGCCACATCCTCTTAAATCATTACAATGCCATCAGAGAGAAATTACAGATTCTAATCAAACACACAGCAAGTGGTCAGAGGTGAAGAAAGAGTGATGGCCAAGTGGTCTTTCTGTGAACACAACAGAAGCATGGGTAGCATTCTGAACAGGATTAACTAGGTCTGACAATGTTGTTACATATATGCTGGACTAATACAAATAAAAACATATATTAATATTCAGGCTACTATAGGAATAGTAGATTAGGCATGGGTGCCTGTACAATACGTTTGTATTCTTTTTCTGAGGTCACCATGATAGATTGGCCATCAAGCTTCGTGAAGAGGATTACTTGGTGTTCTGTTTTTTGTGTTGTGTTTAAACCATTTTTTGACACCCACTGCACTGAACTAGAAGTGGGTCTCTCTCTTCGAAATGCCTTTCCCAAGATTTCTTCCATTTTTTTTTTGTCTTTGGTGGGCTGGCGCCCTGCCCGGGGTTTGTTCCCTGCCTTGCGTCCTGTGTTAGCTGGGATTGGCTCCAGCAGACCCCCGTGACCCTGTAGTTAGGATATAGCGGGTTGGATAATTAATGGATGGATGGATGGATTTTTTTGTGAGTTTTTTCACGTCTTCTTAGAGAGTTAAGACAGAGGGGCTGTTACAGCCGATTAAGTCTTTCCCTGTGTGATCTTTGGGCTATACAAGAAATAAATTGTTTCGGCTAAATAAAGAAACCCCTACCAACATAACTAAAAGAAAATGTATCAGATTGTGTTTTTTTTATTTTGAAACATTATTTATTATATATCTGTGGTACTTTTATCACAAAGTCTATGTGGTTAAGGGGATACTTTTTATTATGTAGTTTTTTCTTTTAAATGGGGTTATCATAGGCACTGTTTAATTATCGGGACATCTGGATACCAAACTTTGTTTCTACACATGGATGTTGGAATGACGATAAAAAGATCCTTGAAACAAAACCTATAAATTATCTTGATGTAGCATTACAATTAGTTTACTATCCACTGTCATGTTATACATCAAAAGAGAAAGTAAAACAGACTAAAGAAGAACTCCTCAACTTCTTCAAGAAAGTAGCCGAATGTCGCAGAAGAATTTAAGAGACTCATCAGACCAGACAACATTTTTCCAATCTTCTATTGTCAAATTCTGGTGAGCCTGTGTGAATTGTGGCCTCAGTTGCCTGTTCTTAGCTGGCAGGACTGGCACCCGGTGTGGTGTCTTGCTGCTGTAGCCCACCTGCTTCAAGGTCTGAAGTTTTGTGTGTTCATAGATGCTCTTCTGCATACCTGGGTTGTGCATATATATATATATATATATATATATATATATATATATATATATATATATACACACACACACACACACACGTGGGCGCTGCTGCCTCGCAATAAGAAGACCTGGGTTCACTTCCCGGGTCCTCCCTGCGTGGAGTTTGCATGTTCTCCTTGTGTCTGCGTGGGTTTCCACCAGGTGCTCTGGTTTCTTCCCACAGTCCAAAGACATGCAGGTTGGGTGCAGTGGTGATCCTAAATTGTCCCCAGTGTGTGCTTGGTGTGTGGGTGTGTGTGTGTGTGTGTGCCCTGCAGTGGGCTGGCGCCCTGCCCAGGATATATTCCTGCCTTGCGCCCTGTGCTGGCTGGGATTGGCTCCAGCAGAACCCCCGTGACCCTGTAGTTAGGATATAGCGGGTTGGAAACTGACTGACTATACACACACACATATATACACATACACACAGAATCTATGTCCAATGCACATACACATATGTACAGATGGCATGTATGTATACACAAACAGACGTAAATATTCATTTTTTATATAAGGAAAAAACCGCTTCCACTAACAGAGCAGTCTTATGGCCCTGAAGGCCAACAAAATCCAAACATACCGAAAAATTAATTTATTGGAATTGAGAGAGAGAAACAAAAGAAATTTTATGTCCAGAGCACAAGCCTTAATTACTACTAGCCACAATCCAGGCGATCACCCTTCCCTTTTCAGATGGAGCGACAAGTCCCATTTTCCAATCAGTTGTGATGACATCCATTTCCCAAATGGAATAAAGATTGCTTGCAATGCCAGGAGGACAGCCTTACCACCAGCCTAGAGAAGTTCTCCCTGGATACCGCGGATCCCTGCAGCCTTCCCTACCCTCAGCTGGTTCACCACCTGTGCAATCCCAGTGAGACTGGGTGGTTCACAGCTAATTGGAGGATCAGCCTCAAGAACCATGAGCACTCTGATTTTATGCCTAAGAA
Source organism: Erpetoichthys calabaricus (assembly GCF_900747795.2). NCBI lineage: Eukaryota > Metazoa > Chordata > Cladistia > Polypteriformes > Polypteridae > Erpetoichthys > Erpetoichthys calabaricus. The sequence continues at coordinate 1,966,330 of NC_041406.2, forward strand.
GTCTACCATCGACCACATCCTGGCACTAAGAGTTCTCATGGAGCGCAAACGCGAATATTGTCAGAGTTTTTCTGCAGACTTTGTCTATTTTTGTAAAGTGTTCGACTCAGTTGGTCAAACTGCCCTGTGGGGACCATCCTGAGACTTTGCAGAATCCCCTCGAAGTTGCTGAGTATCATGGACGGCCTGTACACTGGTTTTGTGAGTGCTGTGCAGAGTCTAGGCAGAACCTCTGTGTTTTCCCAGTTGATTCTGGGGTTCGTCAGGGGAGAGACTGAGTGAGGAGTCGGAGTGTCTGGGCTTGCGAGGGCCATGATAAAAACCAACATCCAGGTCTTTAATGACCTCTTGGGCACGGCCATCAGCAGTGTGTCTGTCTGCAGAGAGAGTGTCGACCTCATCGAGAGATTTACTTACCTTGGCAGTGACATCCATGTCTGTGGTGACTCTTCCTATGAAGTCAGTAGATGGATTGGGAGAGCACGGGGGGTCATGAGACCATTGGAAAAGGGTAGGTGCGCTCCCGATATTTCTGCAAAAGCACCAAGGTCCAAGTCTTTAGAGTCCTGGTGCTTCTTGTTTTGCTATATGGCTGCGACACATTGACGCTATCCAGTGACCTGATAGTGACCCAGTCACCTGCATGGTGTGAGGGGGCGTCAATTATGGCACTAAAGCCATGTGGCGTGATTCCCCAAGGGTGATCTGGCTCACAGGATCCTCATTGTTGAGGACCCGAGAGGTTCTGGACCAGGCCAAGGGGACACCCACGTAACACATGGCTGCAGCAGATAGATGGGTGGGACTGGACTGCATGTCTGCCTCGGGGGGTTGCCAACCAGGATCCTAAGCTGTTTCGTCATATGGTTGGTGTGGCAACGCGCTGTACCAATGCATGCTCCCCAGCCTGACCTGACCTGAATAATGGAAGCTACACTCTAAAGTAATACAACATATGTCAATTTTTCCCATATTTCTTATATTCAAGTGAAAACAATGCCCAGAAATCAATGTGGTCATTCTATACTTTAGTCTCATATTCATCTTTACATCTAGAATACAAATTTTATGAACATATAACAAAAATAACCCATATTACCTCATCCTCCCAGTATTTTGCTTTTCACCATATGTGTTCTCTTTTATAGATGCAATTCTAATGTTAACCAACAGATGGCACTCCTACCTCAGGTTTAATCTCTACATCCACACATGCTTCATATAATAAAGTTCTTAATATGTTAAAATATATGATGGCTAAAACTAATAAAGGCTGGTTGTTATTTTTAGATAATACATTAAATAAACGGAATGTAAAAGATCATAACTGTTATACGGTGATATGAGAAATTGGAACACATACAATTAATATAATTAGACTAAGGCAAGTCGATTTTATCACTATTTCAGGACCATGTAAGACAAGCCTGGGATCACACTTTAGATAACAGAGGACAAATGAGATACACAGTTTGGAATTTCAGTCCTGAGGTTAGCACCCACTGCAGCTCAAAGAAACGTGACTTTATTTTACATGCACTTATTTAAGTATTACAAATCATGTTTGTAAAATATGAGCACTGGCAATGGAATCGTCTTTCCTATCGTCACACAGGGAGTTGGTAACGAGACTGAAATGGCAGCCTTAGGTTTTCAAGGACAGTGTGATTCATGCACTGCTTGCCTCAGACCTGTGGCTTACATGTCGCACTGCTAATCAAGTCTCATCTGTGTTTGACACATCACTTGCCTGTAGACGCTGGAGCTTTCAGACACCGAACGCCTTGGTCCCTGGAGACATAATCATCTATAAACTACTGACCCATTTTAAGCAGTTTTATTGCTAATGATTTACAACGTCTTGATTGAATCTACCTTTTCATGCTGATGAACTGTCCCCAAGCACTTTGACACAAGACCCCATCCCAGGAGTACCAGTAGATAACCACAGTGTGACATTTGTAAAGAAGAATGTTGATCTAATCACAAATCAGCTTCATGCCACACCTAAGGCCTGCTCTAGCAAAGGTGTAATGGATTCCATTTCAGAATAAGATCTGACAATTTGGTTTACACAGTTCTAAAAAGAATCCTATTGCTCAGGCCATTTTAATTGTCAGGCCTGATTCCTCCACTATGGGCTTTTATAGTTTTCAGCTTCAGTGTTTCCAGTCCTGTAGCACAGTTCATTTTCCCCATCCCTGGCACCTTTCTCTCTAGTGTGGAGCTGTCCTTCACCTTCACTCTACTAAATGGACGATGTTTTCAGTAACTGATGATTCATTTACAAAATGATATACAGTACCTGCCAGCTTGAATGGAAGCTCCATGTTGACATTTTGACCCAAGAAATGCACATGGCTGCTAGAGATTAAGGGTTAATGCTGGGCAGATATGGCACCGAGGCTGCACGATCTCAACTGTTACCCTGACACCAAATCTAGCAGCACTTGAGGTGAAGTTTCTTGTAACTTCGGACCTTTTTCACTTCTTTTGTGGTGTCACTTGATGACTAAAGCTTAAGTAATACTTCTGGCACCTGAACTGAAATGTAATGTCACTGTATCTCCTTGCCTTTGCGCTTTGTAATTAGATATCAGATTTAAACCATTTACACGTATACTGCAGTACAAGATACATACCATATATACAGTTTGATCTCTAGAGAGCACAGTAAGATCATAATCACCAGTTTAATACATATTTTGTGGGTGTAGCTGCGTTTTTCCAAAGTTACCAAAGTTCAGCAGCTCTAACTCAAAAAATGGAATTCAACAAAAGCCTGACGTGTAAAAATGATTCCACAGACAAAATATCTTCGTTTTTAAAAGTTTAGTTAAAATTCAAAGTAAAACAGTTCACAAAAAAAGAAAATTAAAATAGCAAGAAAAAAGGAAAATTCTTATTAAGAAAAGTTCTGTTCAAAGCTTAAATCTTGTTACATCTCAAATCGTTACTATTTGCTTAACATTTCTGAACCATTTCAAAATGGTCAGAAAACTATATGCTTATCCCATTTCTAAGTTGAAAATGGGTCTTTCAAGTCCCTGCTTACTGGGACCTGTTCTAAACACAACTGAATCTATTATCACACTGTTTCTCAGTTATAGTAAGAAGGTTCTATTTCTTACTAACCCATTGTCTATGACTATGGAAGAAATCCATATTACTAACCGAGAATGGTAAACCGATTGGCATGGACGCAGGTACACGGCGATGGGACCATGAGACGTACTGCGCAGGCGCGTACAGCTCAACTAACGGAAATAGCAAATAAAACAACCGCCATATTGTGAGTGGCACTACTGCGGAGTGAAGTTAGGAATAATGTGCTGCTTGGGATTGTACAAATCCGCTGAACACTTTACACCAAATTCAAACACAATACAGCTCAATGATACACACACGAGCCCACCTGGATAAGATCAATGAACGCAGGCGCCTACAACGCGCGTCTGAAACTGCAGAAGCAAAGCAGGCACAGTTAAGACACTACGGGGTCTGCAAAGGTCCACAAAGATAGTACGGAATACATAAGAGCACACCGATCAAAAAAAAATCAATCGTGTAAAAGCACATAGTACACACAAATCATGTACTGTCAGCGCATAGAAAGCGTATAAAGACAATACGGAGAATAGAGACCCAAAGGCATTGGAGAGAAAAAAAGGCAGATAAGAGATTATGAAAACAGTGGAATTCGAAAGGCTCAAACAAACGATGGCGCGATACACATGCAGACAAAGGTACAGAATATGGAAGCAGTAAAATTCAAAAGTATTGTAGCGTCCCACCCAAGTTGAGGGCTTTTTGGTTTTAAGTGACTGTTAGGTCTGATTGAGGGAAGGCGGAGTACAGCACGGAGGACTGATAGCGGGGGGCGTTGGAGAGGGTGCTAGAAAGTTGTGTTTGGGGTTTGGAAGTCAGCGATTGTTCAGGTAAAACTTTTGTGACACTTTATCATGTCAGTCACTACAGTATCAAAGAAAAGATAGAAACGATTGCATTACCGCAAACAAAAGGTGATTAATCATCAGAACCAGGTGTAATTGAAAAAATACCAGGCCAAATTGAGGTCTGAAAAAAAGAGTAGACAACAAAGTCTTTTCTCATTCGCATCATTCAATGAACAAAACGTGGATTTACACAATAATGGACCATATGCTATGAGAATCTGTGGTCCCACAACAGTTAAAGGAACGACAAGTTAAATTTCAAAGAGTACACAATTCGGTCGGGTGTATATTGATGATCTCGGAGAAGCGATGCAAATTTTAACAGGCAAAAAGAAAGGTGATGTATATATTCCGCGAGTAACATTACACACCAAAGGAGATCGTGATATGCCATTCGTAGTAAAATGTTTACAGTTTACCGTGAGAATAGCTTTTGCTCTGACAATCAATAAATCACATGGACAAACAGAAAAACTCGGATTATTTATTACAGAAACAGAAACAATATTCACTCATGGGCAGTTATACGTTGCGTTGTCACAATGTGTCTCCAAAAAACATTGTTTTTAATAAAGCTTTAAAGTAAAAGTGAAAATAATGAAATTGAAACAATTCCAAAAAAAACATGTAAAAATTAATCGTGTAAAAGCACATAGTACACACAAATCATGTGCTCTCAGCGCATAGAAAGCGTATAAGGACAATACGGAGAATAGAGACCCAAAGCCATTGGAGAGAAAAAAAGGCAGATAAGAGATCATGAAAACAGTGGAATTCCAAAGGCTCAAACAAACGATGGCACGATACACATGCAGACAAAGGTATGGAATATGAAAGCAGTAAAATTCGAAAGTATTGTAGCGTCCCACCCAGGTTGAGGGATTTTTGGTTTTAAGTGACTGTTAGGTCCGATTGGGGGAAGGCGGAGTACAGCATGGAGGACTGATAGCGGGGTATTGATTTCATGCAGTAAGGGGGGGGGGCGTTGGAGAGGGTGCTAGAAAGTTGTGTTTGGGGTTAGGAAGTCAGTGATTGTTCAGGTAAAACTTTTGTGACACTTTATCATGTCAGTCACTACAGTATCAAAGAAAAGACAGAAACGATTGCATTACTGCAAACAAAAGGTGATTAAAACAGAAACAATATTCACTCACGGGCACTTATACGTTGCGTTGTCACAATGTGTCTCCAAAAAATATTGTTTTTAATGAAGCTTTAAAGTAAAAGTCAAAATAATGAAATTGAAACAATTCCAAAAAAAAACGTAAAATTGTATATCCAATTAACCAAACACGGGGGTTGGCGAGTGAAGCCCCCTAGTTATATTCTATTCAAATTAAGCAAACATTAATATGAGTTTAACTCGAACCTTTAACTTTCTAAAATTGGCTCTTACAGTGGGTTTAACCAGGTCAGCTGGTGTCCCTCAAGCTGTTTTCCTCCACTCTCTGTGACTCCATCACCACCTCCACCTATGCCTTCTTCTGTCTCCCTCTGGGCTTCACTCCCTTCATCTCTTCACCCAGTCATCCACAACCTGTACTACACATGCCCATTACACCAAAAACACCTTAGTCTGCTTCTGCTATCACCTGCACACCAAAACCTTTTCATAACTCAACATTCAACTTACTCTGCTGTTTTATAGGGTACCATAATTTGTCATCATAACTACCTTACCTCCAAACATCTTTGCCTGAGACACATCCTCTTTAATAAAACCCCTGTGTGCGTCCAGTGTCCGTGTGTGTGTCTGTCTTCTGGTGAAGTGCGCATGCGCAGGGCACTGCTTCAAAGGCCGCCTGACGCGTCACACAAGACAGAGAGGGCGGGACCTATAAAATATCGTTTGGCAGATCCAATCGGATTTCGGTAAATGAGGTAAGACGTAAAACATAAGGCACGAAAAATACAATCGAGTACTGAGACGCGGAGACCAGCTTCCCCAAAGAGATGGGATTAGTGTTTGGTGTTGTGCAAGTGTTCACTCTGAGGATGTCAGATTTGCGATTAAGAAGCTTGGCCCGGTAAAGTGTCAGTTGTTGAAGGGGTTTTCCTAAATATATGAATTTTCATGATATTACAATAGGATGACTTTTAAAAGTAGATTTATTTTCGCGCACATAAAATCCGTTGCTGGGGAGACGTAACACATACAATAATCAGCTGCACGCCAGCACAGATTAAAATACTTGCTAGGGAACTGCACAGTACTTGCTGAAGAGACGACACAGGCACAATTATCAGCTGCACGCCACACTTTATGCACTACTGTTCTAGATAGATACGAAAGGCACGATAGATAGATAGATAGATAGATAGATAGATAGATAGATAGATAGATAGATAGATAGATAGATAGATAGATAGATAGATAGATAGATAGATAGATAGATAGATAGATAGATAGATAGATAGATAGATAGATAGATAGATAGATAGATAGATAGATAGATAGATAGATAGATAGATAGATAGATAGATAGATAGATAGATAGATAGATAGATAGATAGATAGATAGATAGATAGGATAGAAATTCACATTGTTATTGTAATGGGCTTAATGTCTAGTTAAAGTATATTTGTTATTAACAGACATGTTTAAAGAACAAAATCATCCATTATTATAAAACTCACATGTTCTAAAAAAAATAGGAGGTGATGCTCAAAAAAATCTGTTAAAGTTATAAAAATCTCAAAAAAGACAAAAGACACACTGAAGAACCACGGCTGCTGATGTGCTCAACCCTGGGACTTCTGAATTGCAGCCCTCCATAACCTTCCAACCTCCAAACCTCTGCAGGCCTCTGACACCACGGGCAGAAGACCGTGGCCAGGCCACCAAGAGCACATGAGCTATCTGCTGCCTTCACCTGTCGACTTTAAGCTTGGGTCTCCTAACAGACACTGACTGTGGATTTGGATGCTGAATGTTTTTTCATTATAAGCTAAGTATACAATTAACATTATTTGACTCATAATTAATGTGTTGCTGTGGTAGCTTTGAGGTGGCACCGAAAGTGGACCAAACTTCCATAGTCATAGTCCCAGCATTAAACTCCTATGATCGGATTTCTTTTTCATTTTTCTCAGCTTTCCCTGAAGCTACAAAAATCACCTTGGTGTTATTTTGGGGGTTTTAACTCACCCATGTAATCTAATCCTGCACTCAGAATTGTATTTGAAGCTTTGTTTAAGAAGCTGATACAGTTTTTACTGTCTTTCCCAAACTCATTTTGTTTAGGAATTGCCGTCTTTTGTGTTGTCCATTTCCATGGGGATTTTCAAATGATACACTGGGGCTGTGCTGCTTGTGACATCATCAGCGGATCCGATTAAAGTTTACCCCAAAAACAGTCAACGGTATCTGAAATTGAACGAGCCCTGTCCAATTACTTATTGTGAAAGTCTGACTTCTTTTTATTATTTGAATCTGTTCCAGCCCTGCTATTGCATGGCTTGTAAAGCTTGACAGTTGGCTAAATAAGATGACAAATGAAGAGTCAAGCGCTGAAGCAAAATGAACAAACTTTACTTGAATGTCTTGCACCATATGCTGCTGCTTTGCAGTAAGGAGACTGTGGACGATTGTGGGTTCGCTTCCCGGTTCCTCCCTGTGTGGATAGCGCTTTGAGTACTGAGAAAAGCGCTATATAAATGTAATGAATTATTATTATTATTATTATTATATTAAAATCACCAATATTGTGAAACTGTGAAAACATACATAAAATCAAATGAGCCTGAATTAATACTACTAAAGAACTACAATCAATGTAGATGAATTAAAATGAATAAAGAGGAATCAGTCACATATCTACTTCTTTAACTAGCTGCATCATGTACAACAGGGGTCTACAACTCCAGTCCTGGGGCCTCATGTATAAACGGTGCGTACGCACAAAAATGTTGCTTAAGAACGTTTCCAGGTTCAAATCGCGATGTAGAAAACCTAAACTTGCCATAAAGCCACGCACATTTCCATGGTAGCTCATACCCTGTCATACGCAAGTTCTCTGCTCGGTTTTGCAGACTGGCAGCACCCAGTGTCAAAGCAGTGCTACTGTTCCTGTGTGGTTATCCGCATCCCTGATGCGGCTTTATAAATACACTGAAATTAACTGCATATTGTTTATTAGTTTAATGCATCTGATTGTAATTAACCTGTAACAATATAATGGTCCACAGAATGGTCAAACTATTCCAAATACCATAACTGCTTTAGCGTTGTTACTCTCACTGCACCTCGGATCCCACAGCGGATCATCTTTTTCCATATTACTCTCACTGCACCACTCAGAGTATTTATATCACTGTATTTGAGTGTGAATCACAGCTGTACTGTAGCTGATCGGAAAGAGAATTATCGGTATACAGCATCAAGCACACGCTGCCTCAGCCATGCTGTCTATTGAACTACTCTCATACGACAAACGCTTCAGAGCCTTTCCTGTACAGACCTCGCGGTTCACAAACAGTTTCATCCCAAAAACTCTAAACGCACTCAGTCAGTCCATCAAGTGCTCCTTGTAGAACTGTTTGTATGTATAAGTACAATCACCTCACTGTAAACTTGCACTTCAGTTATAATATTACACAACCTGAGCCACTTTATAAAGCCCATATTTACATATGATGACAATATCATTTTTAAGATGAAATGCAGCAAAAATATGTTTATTATATTATACAGACTAGCAAAATATCCGCGCTTCGCAGCGGAGAAGTAGTGTGTTAAAGAGGTTATGTAAACATATATATACATAAACATATATACTTATATATACATATCTACATATACACATATCTACATATATACATATATATATATATACATATACACATCCGCATATATATACATATATCAACATATATATACACATACATATACACACATACATACATACATACACACACACACACACATATATATATATATATATATATATATACACACACATACAGACACATATATATACATTTACATATTTACATATCTACATACATACACATATATCTATCTATCTATCTATCTACATAGATAGATAGATAGATAGATAGATAGATAGATATCTATCTATCTATCTCTATCTTCTCTATCTATTTATATATATATATATATATATATATATATATATATATATATATATACATATATATCTCTATTTATCTATCTATATATATATACATCCCCGTGCTTTGCAGCGGCGAAGTACTGCTTTTAAATTTTTATTAAGAAGAAAACCTTTTTAAATTGAGTGAAAATATACCAATAAAAATTAGTTAAGGATCTGTTTTTTTGTGAAGCTGACTTCACACAGCCTCTCCGCTGTTTTATAAACGAACGTCATATAAGGTGTTCCTTTTTAGTTGCTTTGCCAACGGAAGCAGCCTTTTTATTTAATCCTGTTTTTACGATTGTTCTGTTTGTATATGACATTGTCAGTTCAGCACTCCGGTTGTAATATGAGCAAGCCGTGCAAGCTTACTGTTGAGAATGCAACGTATAGTTGTACAGGAGAAAAGCAATCTTGCCTCAAATCAATGGCAACCTTTTGTAGGTCTATGAACTTAATTTAAACTTTAGGTTTACACGGTTCTTTGTTTCCGAAGTACCTGCACTCATGAATATGTCTGTATGCGTCAGTCGCTTCATATGTTCACGTGAGCCGCTCTCTTGTGTGATGTTGCGATGTCCACGGCTTTATTTAATGTTAGCTAAGACCCGGCACTTAAACGTTTCTTGCTACAGCAATTTTAACTTCGTTACAAAGTGAACCAAAGTCTCGTTTATACCTCGTGTCTTCTCATTAAACTTGTAAGTCGCGAATATGGTATTGCAAACGGCAGCGGGAGCATTTCTATAAACTTAATTTAAACTTACGGTTTACACCGTGCTTTGTTTCCGCAGTAGCTGCACTTATGAATATGCTTGTATGCGTCACTCGCTCGCTTCTTATTGTTTCGCTGCCTTCTCAATTGTGTAATGAATGTTTTCTTCAGCGCTCTTTGGGGCTCTTCCTTGTTTTGTACGTACTGCGTTCATAGTCAGTTCACGTGATTACGTGGGGATGTGTTTTTTTGTGAAGCTGACTTCACACAGCCTCTCCGCTGTTTTATAAACGAACGTCATATAAGGTCTTCCTTTTTCGTTGCTTTGCCAACGGAAGCAGCCTTTTTATTTAATCCTGTTTTTACGATTGTTCTGTTTGTATATCACATTGTCAGTTCAGCACTGCGGTTGTAATATGAGGAAGCCGTGCAAGCTTACTGTTGAGAATGCAACGTAATTTGAACAACATATAAGAAGCGTATAAATTATTAAACAGTAAAACATGAACATTTAAGAAGTAAAGTTACATTAAGTACTACTGCAGTGCCTTCGGGTATACCTCATTTTTTGTTTGCCCATTACATGCTTAAATGTATACATTTTTTGGTGCACCTACCCGAGAACACGCGACATATAACCGAGCGTGGGAGAAGCATGGATTTTAAACACGCGTTGAGTTCATCTGCTGGTCTCCCTCGTGGAATAACTGGTAATGTTTGACTCAAATCTACAGCGAGTAAAACGACATTACGTCCTATTTTTTTTTTTACGATCTCTGAGATCTTGCTTTTTTCGGTTCAAGGCTTCATAAGCTCTTTTATGTTGTATGGTGTACTTATCCCAAACCATCATCTTTGAATGTTGCAAGACTTTCGCCTTGTATGTAGATCGGGGTAATTACATTCATTGCATTCCTATTCTTAAGAATCGCCTTAGTCAATGGGTGGGCCTCTCTGGCAGTGTCTTAAATTGGTTTGAATCCTACCTGGCAGGGAGAAAATTCTTTGTTAGTTGTGGTAATTATAACTCAAAGACACATGATATTCTATATGGTGTTCCACAAGGCTCTATCCTGGGTCCGCTGCTCTTCTCAATCTACATGCTTCCATTAGGTCAGATTATCTCGGGACATAACGTGAGCTACCACAGCTATGCTGATGACACACAGCTGTATTTATCAATAGCACCTGATGACCCCAAATCTCTTGATTCCCTAACACAATGTCTAACCTGTATCTCAGAATGGATGAATAGTAACTTTCTCAAATTAAATAAAGAAAAAAACGAAATCTTAGTGATTGGCAATAATGGATACAATGAGGCTATTAGAAATAAACTGGATGCATTAGGATTAAAAGTCAAATCGGAGGTAAAAAGCTTAGGGGTAACCGTTGATTGTAATCTGAATTTTAAATCGCATATTAATAAGATCACTAGGACAGCATTTTTTCACCTAAGGAACATAGCAAAAGTTAGACCTCTTATATCATCGAAAGATGCAGAGAAATTAGTTCATGCGTTTGTCTTTAGTCGGCTAGATTACTGTAATGCACTCCTCTCAGGACTACCCAAAAAAGACATCAATCGTTTGCAATTAGTGCAGAATGCAGCTGCTAGAATCCTTACCAGGAAAAGAAAATCCAAACACATTTCTCCAGTTTTGATGTCACTACACTGGTTACCTGTGTCATTCAGAATTGACTTTAAAATTCTGCTTATGGTTTATAAAGCTTTAAATAATCTCGCCCCGTCTTATATATCGGAATGTCTGACACCTTATATTCCAAATCGCAACCTCAGATCCTCAACTGAGTGTCTCCTTAGAATTCCAAGAGTAAAACTTAAAAGAAGTGGTGAGGCGGCCTTCTGCTGTTATGCACCTAAAATCTGGAATAGCCTGCCAGTAGGAATTCGCCAGGCTAATACAGTGGAGCACTTTAAAAAACTACTGAAAACACATTACTTTAACATGGCCTTCTCATAACTTCACTGTAATTTAATCCTGACACTCTGTATATCCAATTCATTATAATAACTATTCATTCAAAATTTGTACTAACCCCTACTCTCTCTTCTGTTTCCTTTTCCGGTGTCCTATTGGTGGTGGCTTGTGCCACCACTATCTACCCAAAGCACCATGATGTTCCAACAATGATGGATGGATTAAAAGCCAGAAGTCTGTATGACCATCAGCATCAAGTGACTCCGTGAAAAACCCAAACTACAAAGAGGACTAGTTCATTTATGTTAGGTAGAATGCCCAAAGGGGACTGGGCGGTCTCGTGGCCTGGAACCCCTACAGATTTTATTTTTTTTCTCCAGCCTTCTGGAGTTTTTTTTTTGTTTTGTTTTTTCTGTCCACCCTGGCCATCGGACCTTACTCCTTTTTATGTTAACTAAGGTTGTCTTATTTTAATTTCTTATTTGTCTTTTATTCTTCTTTTCTTCATTATGTAAAGCACTTTGAGCTACTTTTTGTATGAAAATGTGCTATATAAATAAATGTTGTTGTTGTTGTTGTTGTAGTCTGAATCACAATCTGATTGTATGGGTGGTTACCTGGCACTGTAGGGTTGCCACCCGTCCTTTAAAATACGGAATCGTGCCGCGTTTGAGAATGAAATTGCGCGTCCCATTTTGAATCAATACTGGACGGGATTTATCCCGTATTTTTTTTATCATTTTTTTTTTAAAGCAGCGTCTCATGCAAATCATCCCACACGCATTTTATGAAGATGCCTCCTTTCCTACTTTTGATTGGGTAATACTTGATGTCATCGTTAGTTTGATTGGTCTTTTTAACTGTCCAGTGAGGAGGGCGTGTCTTTTAAGTAGAGTCTGCAAAGTGTTGGCACTGAGATGTGGTGTCAGCGCCATAGTTGAAGCCCCTAACGTTGCGGTCAGCAAGTCGGCTAACATCCGCCATGTGCCGTCTTTCAGTTGCGAGAAGCAGATCATAGAATGGTTGAAACTGTTGCCCCTAACGTTGCGCCACGGCGTGTGGTTCGTTTATACCTCGTGCCTTCTCATTAAACTTTTATGTCGCGAATATGTTATTGCAATCCGCAGCGGGAGCGTTTCTATAAACTTAATTTAAACTTACGTTTTACACCGTGCTTTGTTTCCCTTATGAACATGCTTGTATGCTTAACTCGCTCCGTTCTCAATTGTTTAATTAATTTTTTGCTCTTCGCTGTTTGCGGCTCTTCCTCCATTTCCCCCTACTTCGTTCTTTTATCTCGCGAATATGTTATTGCAATCCTTAATGGGAGCGTTTCAATAAACTGATTGAAAATAGTTTTGCATTTACCTTTTTAGTAAAAGGCGAGCTTTTAAGCCTGAGAAATCACCCTGTAAATGCACACGTTTAATTGCACATGTGTTAATATGTATGGTTACACAGTATTAAAAGACAGTGAACAACGTCAGTTACCTTTGTTCCCGCGTTTGATAAAAGGTGAGCTTTTAAGCCTGAGAAATCACCCCGTAAATGCACACGTTTAATTGCACATGTGTTAATATGTATGCTTACACAGTATTAAAAGACAGTCAAAAATTAACGTCATTTACCTTCGTTCCCGCGTGTGACTCGTGCTGTAAATGTCTTCCTTGTTTTTAGTTCACGTGATTACGTAGGAGGCGTGATGACGCGATACGTGACTCCGCCTCCTCCATTACAGTGTATGGACAAAAAATATGTTCCAGTTATGACCATTACGCTTTGAATTTCGAAATGAAACCTGCCTAACTTTTGTAAGTAAGCTGTAAGGAATGAGCCTGCCAAATTTCAGCCTTCCACCTACACGGGAAGTTGGAGAATTAGTGATGAGTGAGTCAGTCAGTCAGTGAGTGAGTGAGTCAGTGAGGGCTTTGCCTTTTATTAGTATAGATAAAACTACATGGTGCCACAGCGCTAGCGACCCGCTGGCACTCCATGCATAGATTGTTCCTGCCTCACACTGTATTCTTGCTGGTGGTGACGCGACACTGGAAGGATAGATGGATAGATTAATTAAACACGTACTATGAAGATATTTCAATATTCCTTACAAGTTTTGAAGAATCTGCGTTCTAAGCTTACAGATGGCTTAACATCTATTACAGAGCTGATTGTGTGGCGATTGGATATTTTGAGAAAGAAAAGTAAGGACAGGAATTGGAGGTTAGTATGTCTGAAAGAGACAGTACTGCTACAATAAAGTATTTCATCGAAGGTCGCGCATGGCGCAGCAAGCATCTTGCATGAGACATGAACAATCACTGCGCCACCGTGTTCCCATGTTTAATAACATGCTTTAACTCCTATCATCGTGAAAATTATATCACGTATACATCTCAGTATTTTAATTATTCAGAGAGCTGTAATATCATGAATGTAATGGATTCTGTGTCCCGTCAGAGGAAGAGAAAGCCTGGAAGCACGTAATGATTCACACACAGAGCACATAAAAGATCAAATACAAAACAAAGCATTTAACGTGCTACTTTAGTTACGGTGGAATTGAGAAACAAGTAAATTAAACGATTTTAAGATGAAGTGTATAATGTTCTACTTTAATGACAAAATAAACTATGTGTTTAAAGTGGAAATTTAGAGATTAAAGTTGACATTTAGTGCTTTTTCCCCACCGTGTGCCTTATTTTTTCTCTGTACCCTAATAAGCTTTCATATGACACTCAGTCGGTGGGCTACGACTCTCCTTTTCAACACAACTTTGATATCTGACAACTTTTTTATTTCGGGCACTGTGCGACTTTGTGAACATGAGCTTTCGAGTTTCTCCGACACTCTATGTCACTTGATCAACTTCCTTTTGTTGTTTATACCACTGTTTAAACCGACAAATAGTACGTTTTTCTTTGCCTCCACTTGGTATTTGCTGAAATTTTCCCTCTTGCTTTTGCCATTGTCTTTTCACAGAAGGCTGATCTTAAGGACTATTTATATTCATTTGCATATTCAAAGAGGCATAATTCTGGGAGGGGTTGGGGCGGGACAGAAGGCGCGTGCACGTGTTTTACTTTTCACACTGGCCGGGATTTATGGAGCGTAAGAACGTGGAAGTTGGCGTACGCACAGATTTATGCATCTGGATTTTTTTGTGCGTAAGCACATTTCCACTTTTGCGCTTACATCATGTTATAGTGCGAATTCTACGCACGGCGTTATGCATGAGGCCCTGGAGAGCAGTTACTGCGTCTGCAGGTTTTCATTCTAACCTTTTCTTAATTAGTGACCAGATTTTGCTGCTAATTATCTCTTTGCCTTCATTTTAATTGATGCACAACTTAAGACTCAGGCCCCTTAATTATTTCTTTTTTCCTTAATTAGCAACCAAACAATATTAAGACACAAAATGTACCAACACATAAACAACAACCTGCGTCCATCACACAATAACTGAAAATAAACAAAGGTGAAGGCCTCAGTAGTGTTGATCTGCTCAGGTCCACAAAACATTTTGATAGCGCTCTTAAAAAAGAAAATCAACAGTTTTGGAAATGTCTGCCATGGCAGAATGAGCACCATGGAATTAAATAATGGGTTTAATTAGCAACGAGAATTGGCTTCAAATTAAGAAACTGAATGAAGTAAAGTTGGTTGGAGTTTGAGGCCCCAACTTAGTCAACTATTGGCTCACTTCAAATTAAATTTATGTTTAGGTGACGTTTAAGTAAAAAAGAATCAATTCAGCGGTCAGAGTCTCAAGAAAAGTCAATTAAAATAAAGAGAAATAGTTAATTAGCAACAAAAACTGGTCACTAATTAAGAAAAAAGTTAGAATAAAAACTTGCAGCCACAGTATCTCTCCAGGACTGGAGTTGGAGACCCCTGATGTAGAACCACCTAACTTGTGTTAAAGTAGCACAGCCAAATCAAAACTCAAGATAAGAACAAATATGCAAAGGCATAAATATACACATTATAAGAAGATTCAAACATTAATGAAAACAATGCCGTCATACTACTTACAAGCAATGCCTACTGAAGGTTCGGTAAAGACAATTTGAAAGAAAACTACATGATGTTAGCAAAGGCTGATGCTTTTAAATGCTCAGTGTGAGAGGATGGAATGAGATTGTACTGCTGGAGACAGGATGGAAGTGCATTGTGACAGCAGAGGCTACAAAGCCATGACAGAATCTTAGTGCTGCCTTTTGACTCCGACTTTCAGTTTACAACACGACTATGACGTCTCTCTTTTTTTGACTTTCTGTTTAGACCCTTTCTGGGCTCTTTGACTCTTTACTTTGTCTCAAGTTCCACTGTGTTTTTTGCAGTCAGTAGATAAAACTGGTCCATGTGTGGCGCCAACACTTACCACTGGACACAATTTTCCTCACTCTCCCCTTTATTATTAGTGGCAATGTCTCCTTCAGTATATTTCAGATGACTGACATCTACTGCATCCTGCATTTCTTTGTGACCCTGAACACATTTCTCTTTCCTTCCTCCTTCTCACTTGCAAAGTCTTATTTCTGAGCTTCTTGTGCCCTCCCAACCGCCCTGCGAGTATTGTGTTCGTAAGAATTAATTCTGAACGCTTGGAAATCACGTCAGTTTATTTGTATTGGTCTGGTGTCTCCTGACTCACCGGTACAAGAAAATACCTCCACATCAGATATATCATTTAAATCGCCCCGATCTCTACTTATGCAAAAAATGGAGCTGTTTGGGGTTCCCTCGTATTTGTGGCTATTTAGACCCAAAAAAGTTTTTTTTGTCCAATTTTGGACCTTATTTTGTGTACAAAATTCTATCATTCTGATAAAGGGTAAACGAATAGGTGTCTTCAGCAAAAATCAAAATAAGGATTAGAAGTTGTGCAAGCTTCATCAACCGGCCACAAGGGTTTACCCCTTAATAGAATACAAGGGGTCAAAGGTATTCCTTTTAAAAAAACTTCAGAAATAAATAGGTATTCCAAATATAGGCATGCAGAGTATTGGTTTATGCTATTTTGAGGTGGCTCCTCATGCACATGAGCATATTTTTTGATATTGAAGTCATTACTGGTGGTCTTAGCCCTCTAAGAGTCACTCCTAGAAGGTTAAAAATGACAAAACTCAAGCATAAGCAATGTGTGGTATATTTTTAGAATATTTCAAGGTCAGTAATTACGAATAGGACGTTTACGAGGGATGTGGCCCTCTATGGACCTCCATCAGAGGGAGACAAATGATTAATTTTTATTACAAATCAAGAACAGTTAGACTTTAAGCATTTAAATTGAAGCATACATTTTAATATTTGAAATATCTGATGCAGCTATTCTTGTTTACAAAGTAACTTCTACTTCATGAAGTTAATCAGTATATTTCTTATGAACACCATGAATTAGGTCAGCTTATTTTATTTCAGACATTTTCGATTTGCTTCCTTATAAATTGCCCTTTTCACCTCCTCGTTTGTTTATTACCATTCCTTATTGCATGTCCTCCTCTCCTCAGAGGCCTTTACCTCAGTATTCTAACTCCATGTTCTCCTTGTGTCCTGGTGGTCTCATTGTCCAACTGCAGTCTTCTTCTGTTGTTATAAACCAGACGTTCTTCATTGCTCCCCACTCGCACCTGAATTCTGAAACTCCATATGCTTTTGTATCAAGTTTATTTCTCACGCTCTCCTCATTTACTTTCCAGACCTTCAGGGTCAGTACATGCTTCCTCTTACATTTCTGTATAACTCTAACTAAAAGATCTTCTACATCTACGTGATGCTGTTAAAACACAGCCTTCTCCAGAGGTTCAGCACAGTAAGAAAAAGGGGACATTTAAAACTGAAGCCTTGAAAGTTCTCCCTTACTATAGTCTCAACATAACTTTCATTCTTGCCTTGATGGCCCTAAAATAAATTTTATATTAATGGATACATTTTCTATGCAAAAAACAAAAAAACCTCAAACCTGAAAATGAGTACTTATTAAAAGCTCAGGTCCACCATTTCCATTTGGGAACAATGACACCGAGCATAAACATCTATTTTGTCAGGCTCATGGGAATGTAAAAGGATTGATTGTTCAATGATGTTCATATAGTAGCTGCAAAACACAGACACATAAAGCTGTCTGCTATAGGACTGTAATGTCTAAAGGAATGACTCAACCCTGTGATTTATGTTCAATTTCAATTACACTCTTATCTTCCTTGTTATCTTGTGTTGCACTGTGTGGCTTTTTATTTTGCCATCTTACACACAATGTGACATGGCTGGTTGATAACAGTGCTACACAAAATAAAAGGTGAGTGAATGGATGAACAGAGTGCAGCATTACAAGAAAGAGCACACACTCGCAGAGTCCATTATTGTTAACACAACAGACTTCACACTTTCATCCTGTCTCCCCGGTTCCACAATGGGGATACGCAACATTATTACAGTAGAAGCACAGAGATGGCAGCATCACGTCACGTCACTAGAGATGATTAAAAAAAGGAAAAGGAATAGGGCAGCTAAAGAGGCCCTCAGCAGCTCTGGTTAAACTGCATTACTTCGGCTCTACTGTCGTGTAAACACTGGCTTTAGATTATTTTCTTATCCAGTAAACCCAAACACAGTTTGAAGCCAGCAGCTTTGCTGTTTATAAGTCCACGATTCCAGCATCTGAAAAGCATGACACCCAAGATGTCACAGGGAAGGCAGTGTTTTGAGACCTGCCACAACAAATCTGAAATATGGGTATAAACTTCAAAAAATCACTAAATAAAAGCCAGCGCTGCCCTATATCCACTGGATTAGCCCTATCCCATACTCAAAGGGCAAGCTTTGGGCATGCACAGGTCCAAAAATGGGGCTAATGCTATTTAAAATTTATGTTTCAAAAATGTCCAGAAAGGAAGAGAGGGAAATTGTCCTGCAACAACACAGGAAAAGTTCCTTTATACTTGATTACTTGATTTATTACAACAAACAAGACAAGCCATAAGTAAGAGCAAAAACAGTTCTGTGAAAAGACAAACCTAAAAGCAAATAAAGCCAAAATCTGGAATACAAGATAAGAAGTACAAAAATCACAAAAACACGAATCAAAGGCAGCTTCTCCATTTATACTGCTGGGAGCTGAGTAACTGGGTGGCCCTGCCCCTTTAGGCTCAACATAAAGGGGAAAGGGTAGCAAAAAAACAATAATAGAGATAATAGTATAATAATAGAAAACATCAAAATAATAAATACTACAATATTAAACAGAAAAAAAACACAGAAAGAACCAAATCAAAACTTAACAACACAAAATAATATTCTAGAGACAACAATAAGGTTAAATAAAGAAAGAATCTAATTGAACCAAAGATAAAAAAAATCTACCTGAAACCGAACAGCTTGGGCACGGACATCAGGAGGAGCACCAGTTCTTTAAATCTTCAGTTTGTTAAGGGTTCTGTAGTTAATATTAATCTCTATCTCCATATCCACTGCATATCACAAGCCAACAGTACCCAGTCTGTAATGCAAAAACTCTCAAACAACTGGGCCACAAACTTTAATCTTGGTCTCAATCAAGAGCTTATGCTGTGATACACATACAGGTGCATCTCAATAAATTAAATTAGAGTATCATCGAAAAGTTAATTTATTTCAGAAATTCAATTCAAAAAGTGAGACTCCTATATTATATAGATTCATTACACACAGAGTGATATATTTCAAGCGTTTATTTCTTTTCATTTTGCTGATTATGGCTTATAGCGAATGAAAACCCAAAATTCAATATCTCAGAAAAATTAGAATATTGTGAAAAAGTTCAATATTGTAGCCTCCTGGTGTCCCACTCCACTCAGCTAATTAACCCAAAACACCTGCAAAGGGGCCTGAGCCTTGAAATGGTCTCTCAGTAGTCTGGTCCAGTAGGCCACACAATCATGGGGAAGACTGCTGACCTGACAGTTGTCCAGAAGACAGTCATTGAGACCCTCCACAAGATTGGTAAAGAAGCTGGCTGTTCACAGAGTGCTGTATCCAATAATATTAATAGAAAGTTGAGTGGAAGGAAAAAATGTGGCAGAAAAAGGTATAACCGCAGCATTGAGAGGATTGTGAAGCACAGCCTATTCAAGAAATTGGGGGAGATTCCCAAAGATTGGACAGTGGCTGGAGTCAGTGCTTCAACAGCCACCACACACAGACAGACCTATGCAGGACGTGGGCTACAACTGTCGCATTCCTTGTGTCAAGCCATTCTTGAACCAGAGACAATATCAGAAGCGTCTTACCTGGGCTAAGGAGAAAACGGAGTGGACTGTTCACAGCTCAGTGGTCCAAAGTCCTCTTTTCAGATGAAAGTCAATTTTGCATTTCACGTGGAAATCAAGAGTCTGGAGGAAGAGTGGAGAGGCACAGAATCCAAGTTGCTTGAGGTGCAGTGTGAAGTTTCTATATATAGTCAGTGATGATTTGGGGAGCCATGTCATCTGCTGGTGTTGGTCCACTGTGTTTTATCAAGTTCAAAGTCAGCGCAGCCAGACATCTACCAGGACATTTTAGAGCACTTCATGCTTCCCTCTGCTGACAAGCTGCCAAAAAGTTCCAATACCTAGTTTAATGACCTTGGTATGTACCACTGTGCTCGATTGGCAGCAAATTCGCCTGACCTAAACCCCATAGAGAATCTATGGGGTATTGTCAGGAGGAAGATGAGAGACACCAGACCCAACAATGCAGATGAGCTGAAGGCCGCGATCAAAGCATCCTGGGCTTGCATAACACCTCCGCAGTGCCACAGGCTGATCGGCTCCATGCATTGATGCAGTAATTCATGTAAAAGGAGCCCAAACCAAGCATTGACTGCGGACATGGACAGACTTTTCAGTAGGCCAACATTTCTGAATTAAAAATCATTTTTTTATTGGTCTAATGTAATATTCTAATTTTCTCTGATACTGAATTTTGAGTTTTCATTACTTGTAGGCCATAATCAACAAAATGAAAAGAAACAAATGCTTGAAGTATATCACTCTGTCTAATGAATCTATATGAGTTTCACTTTTTGAATTGAATTACTGAAATAAATTCACTTTTCAATGATATTCTAATTTATTGAGATGCACCTGTAAGTTTCCTCATGAATTGGACGTGTAGCCAATGGAATTGGGATTTGCATTCTCAGGGCAGACGGTGACCCAGCCATGACTAATAGGTAAAGCACAGTGGCATGGGCATGCGGAACCACTGCCTTGAAAAGAACTGCGGTGAGGTCTGCTGACAGTGATTATACTGGCCGACTGATCATTTTAATTGTAATCGCCAGTTATACACTCTGAGCACAACCTAAAGTCTTACACGATGAAAGGACTGGAGGTGGGGTCTTCCTTCACCACTATATTGAGATCTGGCCCCTTTGCACAGTGAGCAGCAGCACGGCCTGCACGACACTGTGGATTAATAAACAAGGTACCATTGAGCAAGAGGTACGTATTTCAGGAAAAGAGCTGCAGCATCCTCGGTGGAGTGACCTGGAGTGCTGTGTTTCATGAGAGGTACTTGAACCACTCTTCTTCAAGGACCACAGACCAAGTGCTATTATTAGTAATGGTAATAAAACTGAAAAAATGACTGCCATTAAGGAAAATATTTTTAAAATATACATAGTAGTACGTTTCTCAGTTGGCAGAACTGCAAGACACTTCAAAAATAAACAAGAACAGAAAATAAAAGCAAACTTAAGTAGGACCCAAGCAACTTAAAACAAAACATAAAAAAATGATTAGCATTACAACATGCCCACGAGACGCAGGATGTACAACAGAGCTGTATGAAGAAATCTGATCACCTGGCTCCGAAATACAGAGGCCTTGTGGAAACAATGAATATAATAAACTGGCAAAAGTTCAAGTTAATGCTGCCTGTCAGTTTATTTTACATTAGACAACTGCTTTTTTTCCCTCTCATGCTTCTTTCAATGGCAAGTACTTGGATTGAGAGCTATGGCCACTAAAGTGCCAATGCCATTCTTCAAAGTCTAGGATGTCAGTTGCTCTCAACAAAAGGATTTTTCCAAACAGGTTCTTGGTATGAAGTGTTTGCCCCTTCCTACTAGCCTCTATTGTTGCATATTTACGCAGTGAACGGCCTCAGCCCTTTAAACAAAATGCAATATTAGAGGAAGGAAACCTGAGTGAACACACAATACAGTTTTTAAATCAGGATTTTCTTTACTCAAGGAAAAAAGTTATCCAACATCTCTACTGCCCATGTGAAAAATTAATTGTCCCCAAGGTTTCAATAATTGGTTGCAAACATTTAATAGCAATAAATTGCAACTACACACTTGTTGTCTCTGTTGGGGAACTGAAGCCCACTCTTCTTTGCTTTACCTCAAGTTCATTGGTAGGTTTCCATGTGTGAACTGTTCGCTTCAGCATCTCTACTGGGTTCAGGGCAGGGCTTTGACGGGCCACTACAAAGAACCTGTGCCATTCAGTTCTAAACTTGCTTTCGCGTTTTGGCTCTTTGTCCTACTTCATAAACCAATGATGCTTTAGCTTCTCCTCAAGATTATTTTGGTCAAATTCACACTTCATGCTTCCTTCAATAATGACAAGTCTTCAAAGCAACACCACCCCATCTCACTAGCTCCTCCACATTTTATTGGAGGTCTCATGTTCTTACTGTCCAACACAAGACATAATGGAATCGGCGTTGTACAAAGAGTTCTACTTTTGACTTGTCTGTCATTAGTCCAAAAGACTTGGGGATCATCCTAATGTTTCTCTTGAATAGCAGAGGTCTCCCCTTTACCACTCTCCTATGAATCCCATTTTTCCTCAGTCACTTTCTTCTCTTGGAGTTATGAATGCTAACTTGAGTGGAGTCTGGAGAGGCCTGAAGTTCTTTGGATATTTTTCTGGAATCCTCTGTGACTTCTGGAATAAGTTGTCACTGTGCCCTTGGGGTCATTTTGGCAGGATAACCTTTCCAGGGGAGATTCTAAAATGTTTTAAAAGTTCTTCATTTAATGATAATGGTGTACTGCAGTTCCAGATCCTTAGAAATGACTTTGACAAATTTTCCTGACTGGGAATGTTCAACAACTTCTTTCAACATCTCTTCAGGGATTTCTTTTGACCTAACATTGTCTTCTTCTAGAAGCCTTGTGGTGATGACTTCACTCTCATGGAGAGGGTCAAGAAGCAGTGAGCTTCAGATTCAACAGAGCTAGCCTAATTACCAGTAAACTTTGATTTGGAGTGAGAAACTAAGGTTATGTCCACGCTACATTTAAAAACACTCATTAGATTGTCTTCTCCTTTTGTGAAAACTACCCCAGAAATTTTAACCCCTGAAAATTAAGACTTTTGAAAGCGCTCTCCAGAGTCGTTTAGTTACTGAAAATGCCAGCTCATCATTGTTGCAATGAGAAGAACAGAAAATGCAGACTTGAATCACACTCTGATTTGTTTGTGCTCATTATGTCTCATTTCCTACTTGGTCATCTATCATTGATAAAAGTCATATTCCCACATAGTGGACAATGTAGAGTTACATTCTATGGCTTACTGACCTCATGTATCTGAACTGCTTTTTGTACAGTCTGAATGCTGCATACATGCACAAAAGGCAAATCATTTATTGGTTGCTGCAGTTTTGTGATAAATCCTGTGTTGTCACCAGCCCTTCAAGGACTTTTCTGCAGATGTGCACATGGCCTGTGTAGATGAACGTCTACTTCATTTGTATTTTCGGTTGTTTTAAGTGTGGACGGAGATACTTTTGCAAATGCTGTGAAAATGGATGGAAATTGTTTTATTTAAATATGCCATTTTAAATGAAAACATTGTAGTGGGGATGTAGACTAAGGCAGCAATTACCTTTTCACATGGGCAATATAGATGTTGGATAATTAATTAATAATATTTAAGTAGCCATTGAGAAATGATATTATACATTCACTCAGCTTCCCATTATCTAATATTGTCCTTATATATAATTTGATAGTATCCGTATGTATGGTGTTCGTGTCAATACCTCGACTCAATACAAGTTAGAAGCATGAGTAATGACGGCTGGGTATTAACAACGGTCATTGTTTAAATTTTAGCTGATCTAAAATGAGTGACGATCGCAACGCAGCCACATCAGCAGCGGCCGCGGAAAGGATGCGTAGGAAACAAAGTCACATGACTGACGAGGAACGTAGACTTGCTAATGTGACCAGGCGTACACAATGTGCACAACAAAAAGATGAGCAGCGTGTGACTACAAATGCTACTAATGCTGAAAGAAATCGTGCACATTGGACACAAAGGACAGATGAAGAATGTGCGCTACAGAATGCTACTAACACTGAAAGAAAATGTGTCACCTGTGCACAAGCGACTGAAGAAGCTCGAGCAGCCGCAAATGCAGCACGGGTTGAAAGACATCGAGCCGCCCATGCCTTGCGGCGTGAAAATGCTCAGCGGCTCGGCATTGTCATGTGCAATCACACAGATATTATTGAGGACGAAGTTCCGGAGATCCACTCTGGCGCATTTGAAAACCTGTGCAAACATTGCAACTCATTCAACTTCACCTGTGAGAACAAGCACGGTGGAGAATACAATTGCTGCCACAAAGGTCGAGTTCGAATTAACCCTTTACAGATACCCTGACAGGCTTAAGAACCTGTTGACATATTTAGACCCAAACTCCAAGCACTTCTTGGAAAATATCAGAAAGAACAACAGTGCATTAGCCTGTGCATCCATGGCCGCACAAATAGCCCTGCCTCTAGGCCATGGTCCATAATGTTACAGAATACATGGCCAAATATACCATCAATCTGGACCCTTGCACCCCGGAGAGAGTGAAACACCAAAATTTACTCAAATCTATATATTAGACCCAGACGAAGCAGCTGATCAAAGAATGTCAAAATTGACAAACAGCGGTTGCGAATATCAACTCACGAGAGAGTTGAGTGCTTTCATGAGTCAAAATAACCCGTATGCTCAAGCATACAAAATGATGTTTGAAGTTGAACAGTAAGAGCAGCAAAGGGCGTTAGCCGAAGGACGTCAACCGAAGCAAATCAGCATGGCATTAATAAACGATTGCAAGGACGATCAAAGAAGATACAATGCTCCCCGCTATAACGAGGTAGCAACTGTCTTTCAAAGTGGAGATGGTGCACCACCTTTCGAAAGGGATTTCAGAGTGCAGTCCAGATCAACACATTATAACAAAATCATTTCAGAGACTTAAAAAAACAAATAATTCTTTGCAGAGAAAGTATTGATTTCACAAACGTAGAATTTGTAGCCCAATTCGATCGGGCTCCCAGTCGCTAGTATTCTGTCTAAAGATGTGAAGGCATTCCTTGCGACAAAATGCACCAAAATCAAGGGGATCAGGAGGGGGCACATACTTCTTCACAGCAACATAACTAATCCCAGTTATTTTCTCGCTGCAGCCTCTAGAATTGTTTCTGTCTCTGAAAGTGTCTTCCCTAATGCATCCCCGATGAGGCATGTTTACTGCTCTTCCATTTATGAATTATTGCCCTAATAATTTTTCAATTTTTTTTTTTTTTTTTTTATAAGCTAATTTTATGCTTACTGCTTGGTACACAGGCTGAGGCTTACGCAGAGTCATATAGGGAAAAGAGAAATGAGGGGAAAAAAACGTTTTCTCCATTTAATTATTTTGAAAAGCAGCAATAACTTTTACATAAAAGTGTGATTTACAGCGTGACAGTTATTTTACATCACCGTAATGCTTTTTCTCTGGAGACCGCTTACAGAATTAAAGGTAAAGCTTTCTTTTTAAGTCTTGTGATGTACACGTCTCAGGTATGAACAAACATCTGGCTTATTTTAGCTTTCATTTGGATGTGCCATTAATGCCCTGTATGTTGCCATGGGGAATTTACACGTCAGATTGCTGCTGGGTTCAAATTATCATACTGGCACCAAAATACCAACCCACAAGAAGGCTTGCAGTGGCCATTGACGTGAGTAGGTAAACTAATCCCTGCCATTTCCTGCTATTTTGTAATCTTGATGGCCCACTGCCTGATGTATGAAGGTCAAAACACATTTGTTTCAGTTCATCTGCTACATCATTGCCATTCCTCATTGTAATGCACAACAAATGGATTTGCCAGGTCAGTCGGCTTCTTTTAAGACCCTTGTAAAACCAGAATCTACGAAGGACAAAATGTAACGTCAGTGGTGTTGATTTTATTCATAACAGTTTTAAGGTGTGGCACTTACTTGGCATACCCCATTTTCAAAGAGACTTGCTTGTTACCCTCTGGAGAACTGCATTGCTCAGGGTTCTCATCGCTCCTCCTGCTGCAGGCCGATCCCAATCCATGACCTTGCAATTTGCCTTCCTCACAAACAGTTGAGAAATGATTTCTTTTTGAGTACACACTATAACTCCATTCCTGTGCAATGTTTTTTATATCTACTCTTCAGCACACCACACTTCATGCTCTTTGGCGTTTCATTCATGGAAACTCCTGTCATGTTTTACCAAACGAATAACACATGGACTGAATGATCTCCTCTAGTTACAATTCTAATGTTTGCATGGTTTTAGTTCTGAGCTTTCTAAACACACAACGGGCAACAACATTTAAACCAAAAGTTTTTAATTACAAAACAAACTAAATAATGGCACCCAGCTGTCCTTAATCATTCTTGACGCATCTGGCAGTCGCAAAACAAATTTTACAATGATCCAATGTTCAAACAGGCCACTATCCCCGAGGAGTTTCAAAGCACACAGCACAACAATAAAACGCTGTAATGCAGCGGCGCAGCTAAACTTGCTGCATTTGAAAGCTGAATCCAAAGGACACTCGGTTACCAGGAGTATCTGGCCTACAGCAGGATCATTGACAGTCACAAGACTGCAGCAATTACAGATGCGATTTATGTCATCCAGTGTTCGACCTTCCTGAGTGCAAGAAATGCTGTGCAGGCATATGGGGATATGGGGGGGGGGGGGCTAGGGGGGGCAGTGCTGGACTAGATTACGCTCGTCTTTGCAAAATAATACAGTGAAACAAAAGGATCCATACTTGAGTACAGTATGATGTACACTGGCACAGTCAATCCCTGTGACGGGAAAGAATAGCAAACACAATGCATACCAAATGAGGTGGAAACAGCAGTAAAAATAAAATACTGACTTGTGTGGCAGCACATTAATTGCAGATTACCAAAAAAATAGACAGTTTGGTAAAATTAAAACTAGAAAGGATATCTCAGCACATTCAACCACAAGTTGAACTGGAGCAGCTATGGACGGGACACTGCATGTAGTTACTGAGACAACTTGCTTGTCATTACTGTAAGGCAAAAATGCTCTCCGGTGTCTGCAGTTTAATAATAAATAGCCATACTACCTCTGTGTCTGAGACATCTCTGTATCACTTCAGGAATAAATCCAAACTCAAGTCATCTCTTGTCAATGCCAGCTCCATTCTTTTATACGAGAACAGTAGAAAAACTCTGATGAGAACAAGCCATTCAGTACAACAAAGCTCACCGATCCTATGCACTTAACGTTGACTTTTGAAAGTCCCTGAAGTCCTACTGTCTACTACACTATTTGGTCACTTATTCCATGTGTCTGTGGATATCTGTGTAAAAGAAAAATGTCCTAATGTTTGAATTAAATCCACCCTTCACAAATTTCCAAACAATGTCCCAAGTGTTCTTGATGAACTCATTTTAAAGTCGCCATCTTAATCCACTGGACTGATTCCCTTCAAAAGTTTAAACACTTCCATCAGGTCTCCTCCTTAACTCCAGTTGCTTAAACTGAAAAGGCTCCAGTCCTTTAACCTTTCCTCAAAACGTAGCCCTGGAATCGGCCTAGTTGTTCTCTGGACTTTTTCTTGCACTGCTATGTGCTTTCTTTCTGTAGCCCACAGAGCAAAACAAAACACAGTAGTCCATGTAAAGCCTCACTAGTGTGTTATACAGCTTAAGCATAACCTCCTCGGACTTGTACTCCACACATCAAGGCGCTATATAACCTACCTTCTTAATGGCTTCTGAACACTGCCTGGAAGTTGATAGTGAAGCGTTCACTGTGACTTCTAAATCCTTCAAACCTTCCACTGTATACTCAAAATAACATTTTTACTTTCCAAATGTAATATCTTATATGTACTTCTATTAAATTTCATCTACCACATCCCACTTGGACTACTGTAACTCTGTGTTGGGTTCCCACCCAAAAGACCATCCAGAAGTTACAGTACATCCAGAATGCCATGGTACTGTATGTGTACTTATTAATACAGAAAAGTATTCCAATATAACTCCATGCTTTGTTCTTTACATTTATTGTCTGTTAAGTAGCATATCTAACATACCATCATGAGAAAATGTTAGTGCACTCCATGAAATGAGTTATTCTTTTTTAACAAATGTGGCATATCAGGAGTTGCTCTTCATTTAAATAGTACTTATAGAGAAAGGTGATGCAAAACAACAAACATCGGGCCACCTTTACATTTTGGAGTCCATTGTAATTCAAACAAACACAAATATGCAAATTACACATGTGGAAAAGGTAAGAGCAGCCCTACATTTATCACTACTTTAAACCAGAATCGGGTGCAAATGATAAGAGCATTACTAAAGAGGATCTTGCATGAACCTGTCTTATTTAAACTTCAGGACTTCTTCTGGAGGCAAACATCACACCACCTGTAAAGAAAAGTTGAAGTTAAAAGAAGACGGGTCCTACAACAAGATAATGACCCAAAACACACACCTCCAAATCTACAATGGAATACCTGAAGAGGCATAAGCGGATGATTTTGCCATGGTCCCCGACCTAAACATTATTGAAAATGTGTAAAGAGATCTCAGAAGACGGCCCATGGATCTTGCAGAATTAGAAGCCTTTTGCAAAGATGAATGGACAAAAAGACACCCAGGTAAGAACTGAAAGACTCTTAGCCGACTTCAAAAAACAGTTACAAGCTGTGACACTCGCCAAACGCAGTCTTACTAAGGACTAACCTTGTTGGGGGCCTAATCTTTTGCTTCAGGCCCTTTTCATTTTTTTTTTTTTAGTATTTCTATACCTGTGAATAATGGAAGTAAAAATATAACCTTGCTTAAAATATTAAAGAAATGCGTCATCTTTAACTTGATGCCTTTTGGCAATCGATCAATCTTCTGCATACTTAACTATTCACAGTAACAAGACATTTTATGCAAGGATGCCAGATATTTTACATACCAATGTATTTAGATAATAAAATGTAACATTCTCAGATCCACTGAATCCAGTTGTCAATCCTGGCAGTACCGTGGACAAGACAGCAAACAACCCTGGTCAAGGTGCCAGGGTACACTCATGCACAGACACAGGGCACATGAGACTGGCCAGTTAAATTAACACATATGTCTTTAGGGTGTAGGAGAAAAAGAAAAGCACAACCCCATCTTTTTTCATATAGTGCCTTTGTGTATAATGAGAAATACAGTTGTGCTTGAAAGTTTGTGAACCCTTTAGAATTTTCTATATTTCTGCATAAATATGACCTAAAACATCATCAGATTTTCACTCAAGTCCCAAAAGTAGATAAAGAGAAACCAGTTAAACAAATGAGACAAAAATATTATACTTGTTCTTTATTTCGCCTTATACAATTTCTTGTATTAGGAATTTGTTAGTTTTCGCATACCCCTTGGGGTCGGAGCGCAGGGTCAGCCATTGTACAGCGCCCCTGGAGCAATTACAGGTTAAGGGTCTTGCTCAAGGGCCCAGCAGAGTAGGATCTTTGACTTTGTCATTTATTTATTAAGGAAAATGATCGAATATTACATATTTGTGAGTGGTAAAAGTATGTGAACCTTTGCTTTCAGTATGTGGTGTGAGCCCCCTTTGCAGCAATAACTGCAACTAAACGTTTCCGGTGACTGTTGATCAGTCCTGCACACCGGCCCATTCCTCCATACAGAACTGCTTCAAGTCTGAGATGTTGGTGGGTTTCCTCACATTAACTGCTGGCTTCAGGTCCTTCCACTACATTTCAATTGGATTAAGGTCAGGACTTTGACTTGGCCATTCCGAAACATTAACTTTATTCTTCTTTAACCATTCTTTGGTAGAACGACTTGTGTGCTTAGGGTCATTGTCTTGCTGCATGACCCACCTTCTCTTGAGATTCAGTTCATGGACAGATGTCCTGACATTTTCCTTTAGAATTCTCTGATATAATTCAGAATTCATTGCTCCATCAATGAAGGCAAGCCGTCCTGGCCCAGATGCAGCAAAACAGGCCCAAACCATGATACCACCACCACCATGTTTCACAGATGAGATAAGGTTCTTATGCTGGAATGCAGTGTTTTCCTTTCTCCAAACATAACGCTTTTCATTTAAACCAAAAAGTTCTATTTTGGTCTCATCCGTCCACAAAACATTCTTACAATAGCCTTCTGGTTTGTCCACGTGATCTTTAGCAAACTGCAGACGAGCAGCAATGTTTTTTTTGGAGAGCAGTGGCTTTCTCCTTGCAACCCCATTGTTCTTCAGTGTTCTCCTGATGGTGGACTCATGAACATGAACATTAGCCAATGTGAGAGAGGCCTTCAGTTGCTTAGAAGTTACCCTGGGGTCCTTTGTGACCTCGCCGACTATTACATGCCTTGCTCTTGGAGTGATCTTTGTTGGTCGACCACTCCTGGGGAGGGTAACAATGGTTACCCATTTGTACACAATCTGTCTGACTGTGGATTGGTGGAGTCCAAACTCTTTAGAGATGGTTTTGTAACCTTTTCCAGCCTGATGAGCATCAAAAACTCTTTTTGTGAGGTCCTCAGAAATCTCCTTTGTTCGTGCCATGATACACTTCCACAAACGTGTTGTGAAGAGCAGACTTTGATAGATCCCTGTTCTTGAAATAACACAGGGTGCCCATTCACACCAGATTGTCATCCAATTCATTGAAAACACCGGACTCGAATTTCACCTTCAAACTAACTGCTAATCCTAAAGGTTCACATACTTTTGCCACTCACAAATATGTAATATTCGATAATTTTCCTCAATAAATAAATGACCAAGTATAATATTTTTGTCTCATTTGTTTAACTGGTTTCTCTTTATCTACTTTTAGGACTTGAGTGAAAATCTGATGATGTTTTAGGTCATATTTATGCAGAAATATAGAAAATTCTAAAGGGTTCACAAACTTTCAAGTATAACTGTATACCAAATCAGTTTACAACTAACTGTAAAGTAATTTTCTTGACATGCATTACAAGCAGGCAAAGGTGCTCTCTGATGGCTGAAAAACCACTCAGCAATGGGGATTGAACCAGAAAGTCCCATTTGCGTCATATGTGAGGAGACACGTGCTCAGTTTTGTTCACTTTTCAAACACCTTCAAGCAATCTCAAACAAGCCCCACCAGTCTGACTGCCTGACTATCCAACTCTTTATTCAGTCTTGAGACTTTAGGCCATGGATTTGGGAAAACAAGAAGGACTGCATGCATTTGTTTTTCTCTTAATGTCATTTTGATTATTTAGCAGACCCTCAAAAAAAACTTGCAATTGTCTTGTCTACAAGCTATTGCTGATAAAGCCAGTTTTCATTTTTGTTCAGTTACTATCTCTGTTTATCTGACACTTAAAACACAAAGTGCCTTTCAAATCACAACAGCACATCTGTTTTCATATTTTTACACATGGAAGGATAGGTGCATTCTGCTGCTATCGCCAATCAAGAATGATGGTGGTTGGTTATGGTGCAGGCATGCTATGCTGAGTCAGCATACGGAGCTCGGAATTCTGCTCGGCCTCAACGTATTTGTACTTTGTAAATGTAAACACAGACAGCCATCAATCCATGAGGTGCAACTCTAGCACACCTGGGACAGGCAGTAACACAAAGGTTTTAAAACACAATAGCAAGTGTCCATTAAAACGGGCAAAGAAAACCAAGTACTGGAATGGCCTAAGCCAAGGCTCAGACTTAAACACAATCAAATGTGTTTGAAAACCAAGAAATATGATCAAGTTTGAACAGTTGTACAAGAAGGTATGGGCTAAGACATCTCCAAACCGCTGTGAGAAACTATCTGGCTGTGGCATAAACAGCTGTGCCCAAGGGGGCAATTATGGAAAGTTACATGCAGAATGTGTCAGTCTGCACGTTCACCCTGTGTCCATATGGGGTTTTCTCTGCAGAAGTCATTGACATCCCCAGCAGCTTCAGGAGTGAGGCACGAACCAACCCAGGATGGGCAGGTGAACCACTGCAGGGTCCACAAAAGCACACTCTCACAGGGCCAATTTAGTAAGGCTAATTAGTCCAACAATGAGTTCAGGATTCAAACACAAAACATCAGACTCAAGAAGCAGGAGTGCTAAAAACTGTACCAGTTGTGGCACAATAAATAAAAGGTGAATTTTGGAATGCCCAGCTTGGGAGTTAAATAAAACGTAATTGAGTTAACTGCTTTTAATTGGATGTCAAATATGATAGCAAGACACGTAAACCACTACTGAAATGCACAATACTTATAAAATGACTGTGACAAAGTGCTTGAAATACAACAGTGATGCCGCTAGCTAGTGCAGAGCAAGCTGGCGCTCCACATGGCTGCATGTTTCAAACTATGAAAAAAATGAAAAAAACATTAATTTTAAAAGGCTGAGAACCATAAATGAAATTACTGTGCGGATCAAAGTATTGAAGAGCAGCTTGAAACCTGCACTGTAATCATGACTTCAGTGCTCCTCCCTGTATAATACTGCAGCTCTGCTCTTTGTTTATAAGCCAAACGTTAATCAGACTCAAAGGAATATGAACTCATTTAATAAAGGAGTCTGACAAGGAATGGAAAAAGAACATGAATAACAACAACACACGGTATATAAAGAAAAGAGCTCGCCTGCTGTAAGAATTCTATTTCAACAGTTCAATTTTAAAAGGATGGACAGACTTGGCTGGAATGGGATATCAAGGTTTCAATCCCTACAGACCAATGTACAGTGCATCCGGAAAGTATTCACAGCGCTTCATCACTTTTTCCACATTTTGTTATGTTACAGCCTTATTCCAAAATGGATTAAATTCTTTTTTTTCCTCAGAATTCTACACACAACACCCCATAATGACAACGTGAAAAAAGTTTACTTGAGATTTTTGCAAATGTATTAAAAATAAAAAAACTGAGAAATCCCATGTCCATAAGTATTCACAGCCTTTGCTCAATACTTTGTCGATGCACCTTTGGCAGCAATTCCAGCCTCAAGTCTTTTTGAATATGATGCCACAAGCTTGGCACACCTATCCTTGGCCAGTTTCACCCATTCCTCTTTGCAGCACCTCTCAAGCTCCATCAGGTTGGATAGGAAGCGTCGGTGTACAGCCATTTTAAGATCTCTCCAGAGATGTTCAATCGGATTCAAGTCTGGGCTCTGGCTGGGCCACTCAAGGACATTCAAAGAGTTGTCCTGAAGCCACTCCTTTGATATCTTGGCTGTGTGCTTAGGGTCATTGTCCTGCTGAAAGATGAACCGTCGCCCCAGTCTGAGGTCAAGAGCGCTCTGGATCAGGTTTTCATCCAGGATGTCTCTGTACATTGCTGCAGTCATCTTTCCCTTTATCCTGACTAGTCTCCCAGTTCCCCACAGCATGATGCTGCCACCACCATGCTTCACTGTTGGGATGGTATTGGCCTGGTGATGAGAGGTGCCTGGTTTCCTCCAAACGTGACGCCTGGCATTTACACCACAGAGTTCAATCTGTGTCTCATCAGACCAGAGAATTTTCTTTCTCATGGTCTGAGAGTCCTTCAGGTGCCTTTTGGCAAACTCCACGCGGGCTGCCATGTGCCTTTTACTAAGGAGTGGCTTCCGTCTGGTCACTCTACCATACAGGCCTGATTAGTGGATTGCTGCAGAGATGGTTGTCCTTCTGGAAGGTTCTCCTCTCTCCACAGAGGACCTCTGAAGCTCTGACAGAGTGACCATCGGGTTCTTGGTCACCTTCCTGACTAAGGCCCTTCTCCCCCGATCGCTCAGTTTAGATGGCCGGCCAGCTCTAGGAGTCCTGGTGGTTTTCGAACTTCTTCCACTTACGGATGATGGAGGCCACTGTGCTCATTTGGGACCTTCTAAGCAGCAGAAATTTTTCTGTAACCTTCCCCGGATTTGTGCCTCGAGACAATCCTGTCTCAGAGGTCTACAGACAATTCTTTTGACTTCATGCTTGGTTTGTGCTCTGACATGAACTGTCAACTGTGGGACCTTCTATAGACAGGTGTGTGCCTTTCCAAATCATGTCCAATCAACTGAATTTACCACAGGTGGACTCCAGTTAAGCTGCAGAAACATCTCAAGGATGATGAGGGGAAACAGAAGGCACCTCAGCTCAATTTTGAGTTTCATGGCAAAGGCTGTGAATACTTATGTACATGTGCTTTCTCAATTTTTTTATTTTTAATAAATTTGCAAAAACCTCAAGTAAACTTTTTTCACGTTGTCATTATGGGGTGTTGTGTGTAGAATTCTGAGGAAAAAAAAGAATTTAATCCATTTTGGAATAAGGCTGTAACATAACAAAATGTGGAAAAAGTGATGCGCTGTGAATACTTTCTGGATGCACTGTATGTCATATTTGTACACAGACAAATCAAAATCCTACAGTTGATCTTATAAGGAGAGAAATGCTAATCAAGTATGTCTGACATCCATTTTCTATGCCAATTTTGCTTTACATGGACTGCTAAAAAGTCAGGAGTGATTGATTTGCCATGGGTGGCACAAGTTTATTTCAGTGTGCACTTTGATCTTTATCGTCCCTGTTACTATTCGTTTCCTAGAGTAAAGCTGCCTTGATGCGTCTCCTCCTCTCCCTGTCTACTGCTGTCACTGGACAGCAACAGTTTTAAATGAAAAAGGAATTTTGAGAAGTCATAAATCAAAATAGCAAACTAAAAGCTGAAACCATGCAGACGTGAAATAAGTAAACAAAGCTGCTGATATCAATCAAAGATCAAATTTGGGATGCGGCATGGGATATTGTAGACAAAAAAGGAGACATGTGCCCAGAGGCAAATCGAACAGTCATTAAATGAAGTCAAAGAACAGAAGAAGTATTCATAACTGGAACAAACTTTTTTAAGAGGAATCTGAAATCTCAAGATGATCAGGGAAATGAACAAGCCAACTTTTATACAATCGTGTTGATGATGTGACACAGTAACTAGGTGGCAACTGCACAGAATATGTCCACCAGGAGAACATAATTCGTTTTCAACATCATTAACACTGAAATAAAAAAAAAGACGTAACCACTGGATTCCTTGGTCTTCGAGACTCTGAAAACAACTTTCAAAAAAATGTAAAAGACCAAGGAACAGTGGGGAAAAATTAAAGTTGCCAGCCAAATCAAGACACCCTCGTACAGTATGTGTCCTCCTACAGTCTGTGAACAAACTTTCAATCCCTAAGCCCTGATTTTTTTTCTCTGTGATAGGCCTTCTCCAAAGTTCCCATTGTTTGTCCTTACCATATGCCCATTCGATTTTCCATCCATCCATCCATTGTCTCCCGCTTATCCGAGGTCGGGTCGCGGGGGCAGCAGCTTGAGCAGAGATGCCCAGACTTCCCTCTCCCCGGCCACTTCTTCTAGCTCTTCCGGGAGAATCCCAAGGCGTTCCCAGGCCAGTCGAGAGACATAGTCCCTCCAGCGTGTCCTGGGTCTTCCCCGGGGCCTCCTCCCGGTTGGACGTGCCCGGAACACCTCACCAGGGAGGCGTCCAGGAGGCATCCTGATCAGATGCCCGAGCCACCTCATCTGACTCCTCTTGATGCGGAGGAGCAGCGGCTCTACTCTGAGCCCCTCCCGGATGACTGAGCTTCTCACCCTATCTTTAAGGGAAAGCCCAGACACCCTGCGGAGGAAACTCATTTCAGCCGCTTGTATTCGCGATCTCGTTCTTTCGGTCACTACCCATAGTTCATGACCATAGGTGAGGGTAGGAACATAGATTGACTGGTAAATTGAGAGCTTCGCCTTGCGGCTCAGCTCCTTTTTCACCACGACAGACCGATGCAGCGCCCGCATTACTGCGGATGCCGCACCGATCCGCCTGTCGATCTCACGCTCCATTCTTCCCTCACTCGTGAACAAGATCCCGAGATACTTGAACTCCTCCACTTGAAGCAGGATCTCGCTACCAACCCTGAGAGGGCACTCCACCCTTTTCCGGCTGAGGACCATGGTCTCGGATTTGGAGGTGCTGATTCTCATTCCAGCCGCTTCACACTCGGCTGCGAACCGATCCAGAGAGAGCTGAAGATCACGGCCTGATGAAGCAAACAGGACAACATCATCTGCAAAAAGCAGTGACCCAATCCTGAGCCCACCAAACCGGACCCCCTCAACGCCCTGGCTGCGCCTAGAAATTCTGTCCATAAAAGTTATGAACAGAATCGGTGACAAAGGGCAGCCCTGGCGGAGTCCAACTCTCACTGGAAACGGGTTCGACTTACTGCCGGCAATGCGGACCAAGCTCTGGCACCGATCGTACAGGGACCGAACAGCCCTTATCAGGGGGGCCGGTACCCCATACTCTCGGAGTACCCCCCACAGGATTCCCCGAGGGACACGGTCGAATGCCTTTTCCAAGTCCACAAAACACATGTAGACTGGTTGGGCAAACTCCCATGCACCCTCCAGGACCTTGCTAAGGGTATAGAGCTGGTCCACTGTTCCGCGACCAGGACGAAAACCACACTGTTCCTCCTGAATCCGAGGCTCGACTATCCGACGGACCCTCCTCTCCAGGACCCCTGAATAAACTTTTCCAGGGAGGCTGAGGAGTGTGATCCCTCTGTAGTTGGAACACACCCTCCGGTCCCCCTTCTTAAAGAGGGGGACCACCACCCCAGTCTGCCAATCCAGAGGCACTGTCCCTGATGTCCATGCGATGTTGCAGAGGCGTGTCAACCAAGACAGTCCTACAACATCCAGAGCCTTGAGGAACTCCGGGCGTATCTCATCCACCCCCGGGGCCCTGCCACCAAGGAGTTTTTTGACCACCTCGGTGACCTCAGTCCCAGAGATGGGGGAGCCCACCTCTGAGTCCCCAGGCTCTGCTTCCTCATTGGAAGGCATGTTAATGGGATTGAGGAGGTCTTCGAAGTACTCCCCCCACCGACCCACAACGTCCCGAGTCGAGGTCAGCAGCGCACCATCCCCACCATATACAGTGTTGACACTGCACTGCTTCCCCTTCCTGAGACGCCGGATGGTGGACCAGAATCTCCTTGAAGCCGTCCGAAAGTCGTTCTCCATGGCCTCCCCAAACTCCTCCCACGCCCGAGTTTTTGCCTCAGCAACCACCAAAGCCGCATTCCGCTTGGCCTGCCGGTACCTATCAGCTGCCTCCAGGGTCCCACAGGACAAAAGGGTCCTGTAGGACTCCTTCTTCAGCTTGACGGCATCCTTCACCACTGGTGTCCACCAACGGGTTCGGGGATTGCCGCCACGACAGGCACCGACCACCTTACGGCCACAGCTCCGGTCAGCCGCCTCAACAATAGAGGCACGGAACATGGCCCATTCGGACTCGATGTCCCCCACCTCCCTCGGGACATGGTCGAAGTTCTGCCGGAGGTGGGAGTTGAAGCTACTTCTGACAGGGGGCTCTGCCAGACGTTCCCAGCAGACCCTCACAACACGTTTGGGCCTACCACGCCTGACTGGCATCCTCCCCCACCATCGAAGCCAACTCACCACCAGGTGGTGATCAGTTGACAGCTCCGCCCCTCTCTTCACCCGAGTGTCCAAAGACATGTGGCCGCAAGTCAGACGACACGACACAAAGTCGATCATCGAACTCAGGCCTAGGGTGTCCTGGTGCCAAGTGCACATATGAACACCCCTATGCTTGAACATGGTGTTCGTTATGGACAATCCGTGACGAGCACAGAAGTCCAATAACAAAACACCGCTCGGGTTTAGATCGGGGGGGGCCATTCCTCCCAATCACGCCCTTCCAGGTCTCACTGTCATTGCCCACGTGAGCATCTGAAGTCTCCCAGCAGAATGAGGGAGTCCCCAGAAGGTATGCCCTCTAGCACCCCCTCAGGGACTCCAAAAAGGGTGGGTACTCCGAACTGCTGTTCGGTGCATACGCACAAACAACAGTTAGGACCCGTCCCCCCACCCGAAGGCGAAGGGAGGCTACCCTCTCGTCCACCGGGGTAAACCCCAATGTACAGGCTCCAAGTCGGGGGGCAATAAGTATACCCACACCCGCTCGGCGCCTCTCACCGGGGGCAACTCCAGAGTGGTACAGAGTCCAAACCCCTCTCAAGGAGATTGGTTCCAGAGTCCAAGCTGTGCGTCGAGGTGAGTCCGACTATATCTAGCCGGAACCTCTCAACTTCGCGCACTAGCTCAGGCTCCTTCCCCTTCAGAGAGGTGACATTCCACGTCCCCAAGAGCCAGCTTCTGTAGCCGAGGATCGGACCGCCAAGGTCCCCGCCTTCGGCCACCACCCAACTCACACTGCACCCGACCTCCTTGGCCCCTCCCATAGGTGGTGATGATGAATGAAAACTTTGGATGCCGTTTTCCCTTGCCCGGACGCGGGTCACCGGGGCCCCACTCTGGAGCCAGGCCTGGAGGTGGGGCTCGATGGCGAACGCCTGGTGGCCGGGCCTGCACCCATGGGGCTCGGCCGGGCACAGCCCGAAGAGGCAACGTGGGTCCCCCTTCCCATTCGATTTTCATATAGCTTTTTTTACATCTTCTCAGTGATCCTTACCACCGGCACTTCTCCTAACCTCCTCATTCCTCAATCTGTTATGAAGTGAGACCCCATCAGTAGTCTCCTTTTAGTTCTTTTAAACTTTTCTTCCTTTTATTGCCTGCATGTCTTCATCATTCATTAACATTGATTTTATTACAGTAAAACAGATCTTTACATTTAATTGGCATGACGTTCATTTATCACACACCATCATTTGTTCCAGGGGTAGGCAACGTCGGTCCTGGAGTGCCACAGTATGTGCAGGTTTTTGTTCCAACCCAGTTCCTTAACGAGAACTCAATTATTGCTGATGAAGCACATATTGCTTAAGTGACATTTTTAATGCTTCATTTTAGTGGTCTCGCTTGTTAAGGTTCTCCAACCTTAATTGCTTATTTCAATCTTAAACTGCTGCATTCAGTGTTTTAATTGCTCCTTATTAGCAATAAGATGTAAAACAGGAGTAGGCAATGTCGGTCCTGGTGAGCCGCAGTGGCTACAGGTTTTCATTTCAACCCAATTGCTTAATTAGAAACCAATCATTGCCAATCTCAGACCTTATTTAATTTTATGGCTTGTTAGTCTGTGCAATGTAAGGCTTTTATATCGTAGATTTTTTTCCTTTCCAAGGATATCATCCAAATGATTTGAAGCCTAAAACAGATCATTTTCAGTCTGTCACATTTTTCTATTAAGTGTTTTATTAAATCAAACCGTGCATGATGAAACACACACAGATGTAATTGGAAAAAAGCTAGCTGGAGAACTGCTGGCTGCTTTGTCTTTTACATCTTATTGCTAATAAGGAGCAATTAAAACACTGAATGCAGCAGTTTAAGATTGAAATAAGCAATTAAGGATGGAGAACCTTAACAAGCGAGACCACTAAAATGAAGCATTAAAATGTCACTTAAGCAATATGTGCTTCATCAGCAATAATTGAGTTCTCGTTAAGGAACTGGGTTGGAACAAAAACCTGCACATACTGTGGCACTCCAGGACCGACGTTGCCTACCCCTGATTTGTTCCATGATGTCTTATTGTCACACCTATTACACATCACTGTGCACCATCCTGACTTCTGTCCTGAAGATGCTCCTTCCACCTCACACAGATACATCCTTACATATCCTAACTGAAATGATCATTTTTAGGTGCGTTCGCCTGTAATGGATGAGGCACCTATTGCAATAGTCCATGTCTGTCTGTACTTCCATCCATCCACATGAAACAACTCTGCCCTGTGGACCAATTTTGTTTAAACGTGGCACACTTATTCTTCAAGGAAATTTGTCAAGGCAATTTAATTTTCTTTGAGACATCTTTAACAGAACGCACTGTACACAGTTATAAAATTTCAAAATCTCCAATTGAAAATCATTGGGGAATTTGCAAGCTTGTCTATCTTAAAACAGAAGCTACCCATGCGACAAGAACTACAAATTAGTTTATTATTTCAATTTTACTTTGAAAGTGGTTAACCCATCTTGAATACTTTGTATATTCTCCTGTTTTTCTCTCCTGATAGTCGTGGACTGCAGGTGTAGGTAGAAAGTCACTGTCACTGGCAGCTTTCACACATCTGCGAGATGGCAACCTTCCCTCCGCAAGTCGAGATGGATACGCGTGGGAAAACTTCTACATTAGCAAGTTGTTTCTGGTTTATGAAGTCTTCCCAGCAGCTTGAGCATAAACAGATGGGAATCCGTGAACCAGCATCTCACTCCTCTGGATGTTTTAAGCCATAACAGGTAAATTAAATTATTTTATGAACTGTAACAGCATAAAATGTAAGCACAGAAAACAAAAGGTTACGTCGGTATGAATGAAGTATTTGGTGGCATGTAAGCCACAGTGCACAGAGCAAATAAACATTTACGTAGTATTTACCTTACACTAAGCCAAACCTCACAGCTCCATTTTCTGTAGTTTACAAGGGGGCTCTGCCCCCTTCTCGCGTCGCTCGCCTACCCCCGGTGTTGGGTAACCCGAAATACATTGATGAATGTATGAGGTATATTGGAGTGTAAAGGTGTAGATGACGAACAAAGGAAGTATATTCATTAATCCTAATGAATGTTCACTAATAGTGGACTCATTACAGAATGTGCTGTCAGCTAATTGGCGGAATTGTTTAGTGGCCGTCTTTCGTTCCTTGCTTTGCCGTTTATCTATTGACTCTGCTGTTTGAGAGGCTCGTTGTAGGCGCCTATGTTCATTAATTGTATTCAGGTGGGCTCGCTTCTGTATGTCCGTTAGTTGAGATGTTTCATTTTGGAGCCAGGACTCCTTAGGTTGCGTTGTTTGAGAAGCGCGTTGTAGGCGCCTGCGTTCATTTGTTCTATCCAGGTGGGCTCGTTTTTGTAGCCCCGTTAGTCGAGCTCTTTCTTTTTGGAGCCGTGTCTGCTTTGCTTGCGGCATTTCAGATGCGCGCTGTAGGCGCCTGCGTTCATTGATTTTTATCCAGGCGGGCTCGTTTTTGTATCTCCGTCAGTTGTGGTCTTTCGTTTTGAACCCGTGCCTGCTTTGCTTCCGCAGTTTCAGACACGCATTGTAGGTGTCTATGTACATTGTATTTGTCCATGCGGGCTCGTTTTTGTAGCTCCGTTAGTCGAGCTGTTTGGTTTTGGAGCTGAGACAGTTTTGCTTCCGCGGTTTCAGACGCGCGTTGTAGGCGCCTACGTCTATTGTTTTTACCCATGCGGGCTCGCTTTTGTAGCTCCATTAGTTGAGCTGGATCGTTTTGGAGCCGTGACCGTGACTCCATTAGTTATCCGTTGTCTACCGTTAG
Organism: Erpetoichthys calabaricus; assembly: GCF_900747795.2. Lineage (NCBI taxonomy): Eukaryota > Metazoa > Chordata > Cladistia > Polypteriformes > Polypteridae > Erpetoichthys > Erpetoichthys calabaricus. Next base: position 2,007,641 of record NC_041406.2, read on the forward strand.
TAATATGGATAATTGCACTTACTGTTAATACGGAGCGTTTTCTGTGGTTGTACTGTTAATAATGCATCACTGTAATGTGATTTACATATGTTATATGGTTTGGACGTGTGAGGATGCCGTACGTTTAATACGGAGAGTTCGTTTATTCTTATTACCCGGACCATGCTGTGTAGTGTGGACGTTTAGTTCAGAAGCACGTTGTAGGCGCCTGCGCCTTTCATACTTTCTCGCGCCTTCCATACTATCTTTGTGGACCTTTGCGAACCCCGTAGTGTCTTCCGTTTGACTCTGTGGTGCAGTGCAGAATCCTCTTTTCTGTGTGGCTGTGTCGTTAGTCATTAGCTATGGGCGCGTTGTTGCTTCATGTCCTATTTACGTTAGTTGAGCTCTTTCGTTTCTGAGCCGTAACTCCTTCGTTCGCGGTGAATCAGACTTCGCTTGCGGTTCATGAGACGCGCGCTGTAGGCACCTGCGCACTATGTCTCCTAGGTCCATCGCCGTGTACCTGCGTCTGTGCCTTCCGGTTTACCGAGACCTGCATCTGTGCCTTCCGGTTTACCATTCTCGGTTAGTAATATGGATCATGACTGGCTACTTCATTGACACTGTAATTTACTAGGGTGACCAGACGTCCCGTTGACAGTGACAGTCCCGATTTCAGGCGATGCATCCCAATGAATAGCTAACGAATATCAAAATAATATAATAATATCTAATAAAACATTCCTCTGCTGACAAGCATCCTCACAATACATTTAGAATAAATTTACAAAACTCCAAGGGGTACAAAACTCCATAACATCTCACCAATGTAATACATGAATAATAATACAGTCAAAACTGGAAAACCTAATTAAGACCTTATGTTAAATATGAGAAGCATCATAAGGACATCTAAAAAGCAGACAAAAACAGACCACAGCTCCATTTATTTATTTGCACTTCAGGCACTGTGTGGGCTCCTAGGTGTTCATTTATGAAAGGGTTTGTTTTTTTTTTTTGTTTTTTTTTTAACGCCTTGATCCCTCTCTGATGCCAATGAGATAAAGCAGCCATTAAACAAACAAGGATGGGCTTTTTGCGTAGGCATACATGCTAAACAAGTGTCCCGGGTTGGGACTTTGAAAATCTGGTCACCCTATAATTTACCACCAAACTGCAACGGTCACTCTCTGTAATAAAGTTTCACTTCTATTATTCCCCAACATTTGTCATAACTGAAAAGCTTTGCAAGCCATTTCATGAAAATTACAATGCCCAGACATGCACAAGCACAGATGGAATTACAAAAGGGTTTTACTTATGTTATCTTATGTTACGTTAACTGGCACTGGCAAATTGTCACTGTGTGTGAATATGGGGCGTGTGTGTGTGTGTGTGTGTGTGTGTGTGTGTGTGTGTGTGTGTGTGTGTGCGTGCGAGAGTGCTCTCTGTGACAAACCAGAGTACTGCCCAGTGACCTTTGCCCAGCCCCAGTGGGATGGCCTCTGACCTCCACATCCCAGAAATGGACTGCAAAAACTTAGAACTGACTTACTGAACTCGGTCCACTACAGGGCCGGCACAGTCCTTGAACACAATTGAATGTTACACCATTGTAGCAGTGCTACTGTGGCTTGAAAACTGTAACTCCCAGCAGTACCTGCAGTGGCTCTGATTGGTCTTCTTCTGAATTTGCAGGGGCTGTTGGGTTCAAGGAGGCCAGCGTGGTGTTTAAAAGGAGGCTAGTGAGACCAAGGTGGGGGAAAAAAAAGTATTTTGTGGTTCGTGTCAGAAGTTCTCATCTGATTCCTGTCGATGTCAATTTATTTATATAGCACATTTAAAATAACATAGGAATGCTGTGGCCAAAGTGCTTTACAATAAAAGAAGAAATAAACATTCAATTAACATAAATAACAAATAGAAATAAAATAAATTAAACATAAATAAAATAAATAATAAATAGAAGTAATGTTACATAATCACAATGAGGAAACCATCAGTATTACTGAAGGTCACGGAAAGCAAGTGAATAGAAATGAGTCTTTAATCTCATTTTGAATTGTAGATGACTCCTTTATGTAATGAGATAAAGAGTTCCACAGGCGAGGAGGAGCAGCAGCTGCCAAAGCCCAGTCTGTCCCTCTTAGTTTTACACTTGGTACGATGGACAATAAGAGACAACTGCTGACCAGAAGATCTAAGCACTCTAGATGGCTGGTGTAAAACACACAATTCAGAATAATAGGCAGGCGCAAGCCCATGTAAAGATTTAAAAACTAGCAACAAGATTTTAAAATCAATTCGAAAACTGACAGGCCGCCAGTGTAAAGAAGCTAATATTGGAGAAACAGAATCAGACTTTCTTGCCTCAACCAGAAAGCGAGTGGCAGCATTCTGGACCAACTGTAACCTGTGTATCAGTTTTTTGCTTATACCAGAATACAGCGAGTTGCAGTAATCAAGGCGAGAAAAGATAAAAGCAGGAGTAGCTTTCTCAAGATCCCTAGGAGATAAAACAAAGCTTGATCTTACCTAAAAGATGAAGCTGGAAAAAGCAACTCTTGACTACAGAATTAATCTGTTTCTCAAAAGAGAGGTTACTGTCAAAAATAACACCAAGATTGCGGACTTGAAATTTACAAAAGACAGAGAAAGAGCCAAAAGTCCAAGACCAATTTGGGTTTTAGCTGATGGACCCACTATAAGCACCTCTGTTTTATTTTGTGTGGCACCCGGACAGGGCTCATGCCCAGCCGGGACGCCCAGGAAGACAGGAGGAGGGTCATTCCTCCTGCAGACCGCTAGGGGGCGTCCGCCCTGGTTGTATTGTGGGCTTGGAAGCCCAACCCTGTAGGGGCCCGTGGTCAACGCCAGGGGGCGTCCCCTTGCATGAAGGACCCTGGACCCTAGTACTTCCGCCACACCAGGAAGTGCTGGAGGGAAGAAGAGAGGGAACACCCAGAGTGCTTCCGGGAGGACAGCCGGCATTTCCGCCACACTTGGGCATGTCCGCGGGGATTGCCGGTGCACACCTGGAACACATCTGGGTACAGATAAAAGGGGCCGCCTTCCTTCATTCGAGGCTGGAGTTGGGTGGAAGCAGGACAAGGTGCAAGAAAGAGAGAAGGAGGCGGTCCGAAGAGGCAGAGTGGTTGGCCTGGACTTTGGGGAAGATTGGGGTTTGTGGCACTAGGACTTTGTAAATAGTAGTATAAATAAACGTGTGTTGGGTGACATGAGCGTGTCTGCCTGACTGTGTCCGAGCCAGTCTCCACATTTGATTCAGATTAAGAAAATTATTAGCCATCCAGGATCTTAGTTCAGAAAGACAGTTGTGCAGTTGACTCATTGCAGAGTTGCAGACGGGAATATAAACCTGTGTATCATCAGCATAGCAGTGAAAAGAAATGTTACATTTCCTAAAAATAGCTCCAATAGGGTGAAGGTATACAGAGAATTAAACAGGACCCAAAATGGATCTCTGAGGAACACCACATTTAAGACGAAAAAGAGGACTTTAAAGTCAATGAAAAGTGTCTACCAAATAAATATGACCAGAACCAGTTAAGAGTGGACCCTTTAAGCCCAACAAGATGTTCAAGCCACAACAGCAATGTCTCATGGTCAATAGTGTCAAAGGCAGCGGACAGGTCAAGGAGGACAAGGACTGCAACGCCACCCGAGTCAGTAATAATAGAGATGTCATTGAATACTTTCAGGAGGGCCGTCTCAACACCGTGATTACGCCTAAAGCCAGATTGGTAGATCTCAAATTATTGGAGTTAAGGTGATCAACCAATTGATTATAAATAATTCTTTCTAATATTTTAGCCAGAAATGGCAATTGGGAAATCGGGCGAAAATTGGCTAAAACTCCAGGATCTAATTCTGCCTTTTTTTAGATAGGGACGCACCGCAGCATGTTTAAAAAATGAGGGCACAACCCCCTCACTAATAGAACCATTGATAATGGCAAGTAAAGGTGGACACAAAACATCAAAGGCTTCCACTAAGAGGTGGTACAATATCAAGAGGACTGACAGCTGGTTTAAGGGTGTCAATAGTATTTTTTAACTGTGAAAGTGAGACAAGATCAAAAGATTCCAAGACAATGCCATGATTAACAGTAGGAAGTTCATAGCCAGTTGGAACAATACCACAGTGGATTGTATCAATTTTACTGACAAAGAATGAAAGAAACTGCTCACCTGAAAGAACAGTGCTATTTAATCCCGTCACAAAATGAGGGTGAATGGCCGCATTAATTGAATTAAATAAGACCCTAGGATTCTTAGAATGACGGGATACTAAATCAGTGAAGAAATCATGTTTAGCTTTCTTAACTGCAACCTGGAAGTTGAATAGAGAAGTCCTAAAAATCTGTTTAGAAACAATCAGTCCGACAGGTGTGACGTAGCGGTCGTGTAGTTTCATTTAGCCAGGGAGCAGGTCTTCCCTTATTACAGAGTATCTTGAGCGGAGCAATGGAGTCTAAAACCGTTTTACAAGAATTAAATTCTAAAACAGAATCATCGATGCCATCATATTGAACATGTACATCAAGACTAGAGAATATGGTTTTAAAATCGGATAGAAGAATTTAAAAAGCGAGAACAGCGTGGAGCACAACTAGTAGTAGGAACATCAACAGTAATATTCAAATCCATCATTATAGAAAAGTGATCAGTAAAAGAAAAATCACATAAATCAATATTATTAACTGAAATATCACGTGTAAGAATGAGATCAAGGGTGTGACCGAGAGAGTGAGTTGGTGTATTAATATGCTGGATAAAATCAAATAAGTCCAATAGTGATAAAAAGTCATTAACCAAAGGTTTCAATTGACAACAAATGTGAATGTTAAAATCACCAACAATAAATACTTTGTCATGGGAGAGGGTGATATCAGCCAGAAAATCAGAATTCAGAAATGAAGATATCATTAATTACAGGAGGTCTATAAACCACAGCAAACAACAAAGAAGGGGAGCTGCACACTTCGAACAGTTGCAGTTTGAAGCTACTAAACGGACCCCTTGTAAGGCTCCGACACAAGAACATGTGCTTTCTCATTTTTGTCCGGGATCATTTCTTGGTTGGGGTCTGGATTATCTGCTATCTGCCTGTTATGTGAGGACTGTATGTGGATTTATGGCCATCTTGTGAAGAAAGGAGCGCTTCTGAACCCGTCCACCCGTCTTCACTAATTCAGGAACTACCGGTAGGACTATCTTTACATTCCCCTTCAACGTGCGGATCTCTGGACTATTTACCTTCATCTTTACATTACAACTGCTGCCGTTTTTTCTTGGACTTTACTGTGTGTGGTTTTTGTTTGTGATTTGTTGTATTTAATGTATAATCTCCAGGGGAACTGGGGTGAGATTGTTGTTTTCATGTATTATTGTTAATAAATTCTTTATTAGTGGTTGTATTTCTGGTGGCTTTTTGTCTCTGTTTGTGAGTGCGTGAGGGTCGGGCCAAGGCTGGGTGAGTCCCTAGAATCTCCACTAAAAAAAATAAATAAATCACCGTCTCTTCGACAGTGTGAATCTCAGCGACACAGGACCGCTACACCCTGAGTACATTTTCCAGCTTGTTTTATTTGATCAGTCTGAAGCTTTCTGACTTTGAGACAAGGATGTTTTTATCAGAGATTTAAACACAGATTTTCTATTATTCGTTTATTTTTACTACTCTTTCATGTCTTAATAAATAAGGCTTTGCATTAAACTCCTATAATTTGTCATGCCATCTTGGGTGACTGACGTAATAAAATAAATAAAGGGCACCTTCCACAGAGTTAGATGGGTGAGAAGGGACACATCCAACAGTGAGAAGCACGGGCAGGAGGAGTAACACTCTGTTGGTAAGTGACAGTAAGGCAAATGACACTTGGCTCCATTTTCTTGGGGTCACCTGTCTGGTCTGCCCCAGTCTATGTGAACGAGTCCTAATCTCTAAGCACTGGAGTGGCAGGTTGTGTAGGTATACTGCTGGCAAGAAAAAGAACCAGGAAAAGGACAAAGAGAGCACATAGTCCGGAAAACAGGCACAAGTCAGTAACCAAAAAGAGAAACAGCAAAGCCAAAACAAGAATAATATTTATTATAAGTCAAAGGAGTACAAGGTCGTAAACAGACATTCAAGTAACAAAGCAAAATATAGAAAGATCTTTGAGTTAGAAATTTGGGTGATCTTCTGAACCAGAAGGTTTAAATACTAACAGGGATATCAGAACAGTGCGGCTTCCGGGAAATGTCCTCTACCAACGCACGATTGTGTGTAGATGACAACAGTCCAAAATGCCACCATAGCAAAACAAAAGAACACATTTGCAATTCTAATTAATTAATTATAGAACCAAACAAAGATATGAGAAAAATTTCTTGGAAGGAGCAAGTTTTAGTTCTCATTATGACAGACGTGGAAGTAAGTCAACTAATAACAGATCTAGTGAGCTCCAGTTACCACACAATAGAGCAATACCCCTGGTACCCTCACTAAGAACATCTACCACAGCGTCAGAAAGGAAAAGGCCAAGAGCCAAACCCCACCCTACTGGCACATGAAATATTTGGGCCTCTATATGCAGTACTCATTGTTGTTACTGATCACACACATATATGCCAGTTCTACTAGTTTTTCTGGAATTTTCCTCTTCTTCAGATAGCAAAACATTACATCATTTGAAGCTATTATAGGCCTTGCGCAGATCTATAAATGTATCACACAGCTTTTCAGTTCCCTTTAAGCTCTTTCCTGAAGTCGATGCACAATATATTGCACCATGTCTTTACATTTAGTAAACCCATATTGTTGACCATCTGCACTCACAAGTTCTCTTTATGTATCATTTAGTATTCCATTATTCTATGACTTTCTGAATATGTTCCATTAACCACACAATCTAGAACATCTAAAAACAGTTTCCTGTTTCTCTAGTCATCTTTTCACTTCATTTCCCTCAAATCTCATAGCAATTTAATCAATTCCAGCAGTCAGTCCTTCTTCTCGTCAAAGCATGTATATTGAGGGTCCTATTGCTTAACTTGTCTTCATTTTACAAAGATTAAAAATACACATCACATTATTAAAAATACACATGGGCATTAGGTATCTGCATCACTGGTCCTTCTACCTTCCAAATGATTTCAGCTTGTCCCCTATTCTCTTTAGTTGCCAGAAGTACGTCCTCCACCTCCACTGTTAACACCCCATCTTTAACTACACAGATCTTGTTTCTGTTGTTTTCTGGTGTTAGTTATGCAATACAAATACCTCTTTAGAACATTAGAACAATCTAGACAAGAACAGGCCATTCAGCCCAACAAAGCTTGCCAGTTCTATCCACCTAATTCTTCCAAAATAATATCAAGTCAAGCTTTGAAGGTCCCTAAAGTCCTCTTGTCCACCATACTACTTGGTCACTTATCATCCCATGTGCCTGTGGTTTTCTGTGTGAAGACAAACCTAATGTTTGTTTTAAATTTACCCTTAACAGGTTTCCAACTGGGACCCTGTGTTCTTGATGAACTAATTTTACAGTCACAGTCTCGATCCACTGGACTAATTCCCTTGATAATTTTAAACATTTCAATCATGTCTCCTCTTAACATCCTTTTGCTTAAAATGAAAAGGCTCAGCTTTGTTCATCTTTCCTTATAACTTATCCTCTGTAGCCCTGGAATCAAACTAGTCACTCTTTTCCCTTCTCTTCTCCCTTTTCATGTTTCCAGCTTTCCAAATTCTCCACTGGCTTTGCTCTCGCTGGTCTCTTTGCCTTACTTCTGAAGATAGGACAGGGAATAATCATGTTTGTTACCCTTGCTAATGTCCCCCAGGCCACTAGAGGACACTGGTGGGTTATTAATCATGCAGTAATAGTGGAGGGGACAAACTCTCTGGTATGGGGATTCTACAGGAAAGTCTGGTGCTGCTAGAGGGAGTTCCTCAGGTATACCAACAGATCCTTGAGTGCTGGCTGGGTAACCTGGAAAACGCTTGCAAAAGCTAACCCAGAAGGGCTACTGGGTGCAGGCTTAAAAAAACACCAGCATTCAGTATACTGGCAACTAATGTCAATGGCTTGATGGGCAAAGAGATAAAGACAAAAGGCTAAGCAAGGGGTAAACAAGAAGGCCAGGAGGTTTAAGAGTTGAATATAACAAAACCTGTGCGTTTCTTTCCTACTCATGTTCAGACAACTGAATTGACCACGGGTGAACTCCAAACATCTCAATGCTGAGCAAAACAATAGGATGCACCCGAGTAAAATTTCAAGCATCACACCAAAAGGTCTGAAGACTTGCATTAACGGGATATTTCAATTTTTAATTCTAATAAAATCCTGTTTTTGCTTTGTCATCCTGGGGGTATTCAGTGTTGCTTGATGAGGTAAAACATTAAAAGAATCTTTGCATAAAGATGCAGCATATTAAAATGTGATAAAGGTCTTCCTGAACAGTCTGAATACTTTCTGAATTCACTATATCTATTCTTCAAAGGCCTCTTTACAGGTATAGATGAATGGCCAAAAATCTCCAACTCCACAAAACATGCAGGCAGGAATGTCAAACTCACACAAACCCAAAATATTCAAACAAGGGTAAAGGGTTGTTTCATATTCCACCTTCTTCATTGAACAGAACTGTGTTAAATGATTTTGATTCACTGGCCAGAACCTTCTCAGCATTTTACCTTAATGATAATGAACACCAGGCACACACCATTAAACAGCAAACAAGCCTGAAAAAAAAGCCCACCCCTGTAATGTATTAAAATCTCTTCACTCTGCTCACTTCAGTTTCACTTAAAACACTGAATTATTTCTAGCAGCACAGGAAGTAGTGTGCTTGGGTTAAATAAAGCTAATTTTACCAGACACATACACCTTTGCATTAGCTAGATGTTACCACCATACCATCAGAAAAGCTAAGACCGGCTCTTAAAAGGCCCTTTGACATGAAGAGTCATTAAGGTATTTATTCTAGGTGAATGATAAATATTTGCTTGTATATTATTATAGCACATGTAGTATAGCTGTACAATAATCAATTCTGGTATCTCAGGTCTTGGGAAGATAATAATAAAGCCTTAATAGCATTGAGATAATGAATTTTAAATATATTTAGCTGTTAATATGAAAAAGTGACCCATCTGACGGTGCTATGGAAGTACTGTGCAAAGTTGCCTAAAACACATACGGTCTGATGCATACGGAATGTCTGTATCTGATATTTGTTAATCGGTGATCGAGCTTTTCAGTCTGTTGAACCAAGAATACAGTTTTCCTCCTGCTTTGCATGCAGAGATTTCTATCAGACTTTTTAAAAAGCAGTTAAGAACTCATCTCTTTAGGCAAGCATTTAATTTGGTGGAGTAATTTAAGTTGAGTTGTTATGTCTATTGGTGGCTTACTGTTGGTTTGTTTTTAGTGGTGCAGTCAGTTTTTAAATAGTTTTATTATGATATTATGTTTATGTAAAATGTCAATACTTTGTACAATGCTCTGTGACTGATATCTGAGATAGATAGATAAGCACTATGTAACAGATAGATGGATAGATGAAAGGCACTATATAACAGATAGATAGATAGATAGATAGATAGATAGATAGATAGATAGATAGATAGATAGATAGATAGATAGATAGATAGATAGATAGATAGATAGATAGATAGATAGATAGACAGTACTGTGCAAAAGTCTTAAGACACTTGTGAAAAAAATGCTGTAAAGTGGGAATGCTATTTAATGAAAATTTTTCATGGCATAATTTAATCAATAAACTTCCTAGAAAGTGCAGTAAACAGCAGGAATTCTCATAAGATCCACTTGTGCAGATTCGTAAGGTCTTCATATGGTTGGCTCTTCCAAACCTCTTGTAGAACTTGCCCCAGGTCTGCTGCAGACTTTGTCTGTTTTACTGGTAATCCCAAACTGGCTTGATGATGTTGAGATCAGCTCTCGGTGGGATCACACCATCGGTTGCAGGATTCCCTGCTCCTCATTTTGTGACTTTTGGCCATGTGTTTGTGCTCATTGTTATACTTAAAAATGAAGTTGGGACTGATCAGACAGCACCCTGATTTTTATTACATGATGATTAAGAGAATGCCTCAGCAGTGGGGTGGTCATCGGTTTTCATCAAATCACCAACTCACTTTGTGGAAATGCAGCCCAAAACCTGCGGGGATCCTCCAACATGCTTCACTGTTGCCTGCAGACATTCATCCATCTATCATTCTCTAGCCCTTTGATGGACAAACTTCTTTCTGTTATAGCCACAACTTTCCAGATTTTGACGTAACAGTTTAGTGCGCCTGCTGCCATTTTTCTGATCCCCAGTTCTTGTATTTTCTTGTATAGTTGAGTCATTTGGCTTGATTTCCACCTACATGGAGTAATTGTTCGGTTGAAGCACTTCTGATAAGACTTCTCCAGACTGTACATGGGTGTACCACAAGATCCCAGTTTCCCTTTCCATTTCTGCATTGACAGTGGTGCTGGGCACATGTTGGTTTTGAAGGGATGTAACCTTGATGTATTTCTCATTTGCTGCACTCAGTTTCCATGACCAGCCATAGTGTTTCTGGTCCTCAACCTTGCCCGTTTGTACTTCAAGAGAAAAGCTTGGATGACACATCTAAAAAACACCCGTCTGCTTGGGTGAGATGTTGATGATGCAAGATGGGCACCTTGTGTCATAGATAGATAGATAGATAGATAGATAGATAGATAGATAGATAGATAGATAGATAGATAGATAGATAGATAGATAGATAGATAGATAGATAGATAGATAGATAGATAGATAGATAGATAGATAGATAGATAGATAGATAGAGTAATAAAAAATGCAGATAAAAAAACAGATAATAACTTGAATAATGTTCAACGTTTACCCCCTCTGGTGGAATTGAAGAGTCGCATAGTTTGGGGGAGGAATGATCTTCTCAGTCTGTCAGTGGAGCAGGACAGTGACAGCAGTCTGTCACTGAAACTGCTCCTCTGTCTGGAGATGACACTGTTTAATGGATGTAGTGGATTCTCCATAATTGATAGGAGCCTGCTGAGTGCCCGTTGCTCTGCTACGGATGTCAGACCGTCCAGCTCTATGCCAACAATAGAGCCTGCCTTCCTCACCAGTTTGTCCAGGCGTGAGGCATCCTTCTTCTTAATGCTGCCTCCCCAGCACACCACTGCGTAGAAGAGGGCACTCGCCACAACCATCTGATAGAACATCTGCAGCATCTTACTGCAGATGTTGAAGGATGCCAGTCTTCTAAGGAAGTACAGGCGGCTCTGTCCTTTCTTACACAGAGAATCAGTATTGGCAGTCCAGTCTAATTTATCGTCCAGCTGCACTCCTAGGTATTTATAGGTCTGCACCCTCTGCACACAGTCACCTCTGATGATCACGGGGTCCATGAGGGGCCTGGGTCTCCTAAAATCCACCACCAGTTCCTTGGTTTTGCTGGTGTTCAGGTGTAGGTGGTTTAAGTCGCACCATTTAACAAAGTCCTTGATGAGGTTTCTATACTCCTCCTCCTGCCCACTCCTGATGCAGCCCACGATAGCAGTGTCGTCAGCAAACTTTTGCACGTGGCAGATATCTTGTCGATATGCTCACTTTTGCTGTGGTGTAAGTTATGCAGGTTAAACTGCCACATCTACCCAAACCTCACTTATTTAGTATGGTGGTCTCTTGTCTAGTTTTATTCCCTCTATACAGCTGCTTCTGTTTCAGTTCATCAACTTGGTTCAACCTACACATGAACACCTTCATCAAGCATTGTGGTTGGTTTTTAAATTGCATTGGATCCTATGCAAGCCTCTTTCTTTAAGGAAATTCATACATCTTACTGTATTGATTCACTTTTAGCAAAAGTAATATTTGGAACTCAAATAAAAAAAGCTCTTTTCTGTTGACACACTTCTCCAAAAAATATCAAATGATCATCTATGACAATTTTTGTAAAACTACCTAAGACATTTGCTCAGTGTACTGTATTTTTGTTTTGTAACAGTTACATATTTATTTATGTAGTTATGAATTTGTACTTTATTGATGCTGCATGGTTCTGCACTAGAGAGACAAGTAACAAATGCTTTTCATTGTACCGCAAGGAATAATGGCATAATCTGTAATTTCACCTGTTATATAACGCCTTTGTGTTTGCACATTGCTTAGAGCCTGGTAGACATGCAATACAGTAATAAATATACTGAACTGAACATTTTCTGATTTATTACCTTAATAATGTCTTTAAAATGAGTTGTGTTATCTCTAATGTGTTAGATCTCATATTTTCCAGTCTAGCATGTCTACATGCACTACTATTGGAAAAGTGACACACTGATTTATCACTTAAAGCAAACAGGCAGCGAGGCTAAATAGAGTCTGGGGTTGTGAAAATGCAGCGTCCCAGAAGGAGCCATGGTATGTTTCTTGTATTGTATGCTGATTGTAGCAGACAGACTTGTATACTTCGGCAAAAGCTCAAAATGGGCTCGCACAAATCATCTACTTGACTCTTAAAGTAAGTTCTTTGCCTTTCTAGCATATTGGTGAAATGAATTTTGCAATGAAATCCTTTTTTTTTTTTTTTTGAGTATCATTACTAAAACAAAATTATAATAAAACTTTCTATAGAAGAATGTCGTGGGACATCATGTGGGATATGAGAGCACAAGTACCTCACCTTGGGCAGAATTGTGACTGAGGAAATTTAATGTAAGCAAATGTAAAGTATTGAAATGTTAGATTTGAATACACAAAAGGTCTATTTTCGAGTTTCAGACCCTGTAATGAGAAAGACCAATGTTATTTTTGACAATCTTAGCGAATATGATGGACAAGCTGGCTGGACTGAATGGCTTGTTCTTGTCACAATTTGTTCTTAAATAATACAAAAGGAAATGCAAGTGATAAACTAGTAAGAATAAAATCTCACCATTGTATGTTATTCTTGGCTTTGTCAAGCACATTACGAGGTGTAAGTCCACTTCATCAGAAGAGACGAACTTGGAACAGACTGGGCACTTGAATCCTGCAGGGGAAGAAAAAAAAAAATATAAGCAGCTCAAATGGGTGGCACTTGTACTTGTGACTCCACCACCAGACCACCAGAAGCAGTGCAGCCAACCTATGCAATGTAAAACTGCACAGAGTTTTGGCTAAATCAGTGCCTCATGCCCTGCAGAAGATCAAAAAATGACTTACAAAAAAACCCAAAAGCACACAGAGTGACAGTCCCCGATTAACCCTTATCTAACTAACTCAGATTAAGTATTGTGGCTGCTCTGCTTCTAGAATGCACAGAGGTTAATGTCCAGTTGTTGCTGCCTGGGTTCAGATGATGGCATGGCCTCCATCTCTGAGGAATTTTCATGTGCTTCAAATACAATTTACAAGAAACTTTACATTTTCACCCACGGTCAAAGGATACACATATTGAGTTTGACTGCAAATTCTTAATTAGTTTGGTGACAGTGAATGTAACCCTGAGATTGAATTTCACTCCATGTTGAATGGTTGGTGTCCCTGTTTTCAGACGTCGAGTGCAGATGGATTAGCTCTGGCAGATATCGCCAAGCATTTTCATACGCTATGTGCACCTTAAGTGTATAAGGTGGGTGTAAGAGCAAATCACGGCCTTTGATTATGATGAACAAAATAACTGCATAAGTGACATACATAAGAAAACTATAAGCCTTTATTCTAACAGTTATTTCAATGATTAATACAGTTTTTTTTTAATTTAAAAGTATCAAAATTGTTTGGTCAATCATAATTATGATCAATCACCACAACAGCACAACTAAAGGCGCAGCTGAAAACGGTAGCTAACCAACAAGCACTAAGAAAGGTTATTTATCACCTCACCTAAAAAACTGCACCGTTGGTCAGATGCACTTTTTTAAGAGTTTATATACAGTAGTCTCTTTTAAGATGAAAGAAAAAAAAAAATCACAGATGTGTAAATTTCTAATTCTTGTAACATTTAATAAATCAACATTCAAAAACAGATTATACTGTTTACTAGGGATGCACCGATACCACTTTTTTGGAAAACGAGTACGAGTACGAGTACTGAAATGCAAGTACTCGCCGATACAGAGTACTTGCCGATACCGAGTACTTAATAAAAACATGATTTAAATTTACAGGTAACAGCTTTAGTCATATAATTTAACAAAAAAAAACAAGAAACTCTCGTCTATCCACTGGGAGGTTAGGCTAATTAGCGACACGGGGCTAACACTGCTTGTCCAAATATCCGTGGTGAAACTAAACGCAGAGGAGGCTTGCAGTAGGCTGTGGATATGTTTTTTCACGGAGTCGTGTAGTTTAGGCAGCTCTGTGTCAGTCATGTAGCGGCGGCTTGGGATATCATATCTGGGCTCCAGAACATGGAGGAGACGCAGGAATCCCACATTTTCTACCTCCGAGAGTGGCTGGTCACTCAATGCAATGTACTCGATAATTGCCTGTGTTATTTTCACAGCACATGGATTGTCTCTGGACATTTTCTCTCGTCTTGCAAGAGTTTGCTGCAGCGTGGGTTGTGTTGGTTTAGAAGCGTGGGTAAACTCTTTGTACTCGTTGTCGTGTTGGGATTTTAGGTGCTTGATTAAATTACTTGTGTTAAATGCGCTACCTTTTGAGCCTCCTCTGGACAATTTCGCTGAGCACAATTTGCAGTCTGCCTTTGTTTTGTCGTCTTCATTCACTTTGAAATAGTTCCACAGGGCTGACATGTCTCACCTTGCCTTCTCCCCGCTCTGAGCTGCAGCCGGGGCCTGGGGGCGGGCACTCGGCGCCTGTGATTAACCCCTTACACGCCGCTCAAACATAGACATTTCTCAGACCGTGGTATCGGTCCCCGGTATCGGGGGACTTTTAACGAGTACGAGTACTTTAGAAAATGTGGTATCGAGGCCGATACCAGATACCCGTTTCGGTATCGGTGCATCCCTACTGTTTACGGTATGGTATTTAAATAAACTGAATTATGGCATTGTGAATTAACGTATTGGAAAAAACAGAAAAATGACCTTTTACCCAAAATAATCATCTTTCACACTTCATAGCTTTTCTATTAAGACCCTTTATTGCAGTGACCAAGAAAAAAGTCCTTAAACCCAAAGGTGGCTGGTTCAAGTCCTGCCAATGTGAGCTCACCGTGCAACAGAAATATATAGTAGACCCCCGTGAAGTTGCGGTTCAGGGTTCGCGGACTCAGTCATTCACGGATTTTTTCTTAGAACTATTAATTGTTACCGGAAAGCGCAAATTATCCTCCGCAATTTTTTATGCCTTTTTTTCGTGGCAATACTGTGCTGTAGAGAGAACAGGAAACAACTGCTGAGGGAAACGCGGTTTGGGATGGTGAAAATAGCCAATCCGAGAGCGTTATTTGTTTCTCCTTGCTGATGATTGACTGCTGCTTTGTGACGCGTCTCCAGCTGAGTGTCCTCATGTTTTCCATTTTGTTATTGTTTTGTTATTTTTAAACACACACGATGTGATCGAATTGCTCTGTACCTTCTAAGGCTTCTGGAACTGAGCCTAAGCACCAGAAGAAGTTTAAAACACTCCAGGAGAAGGTTGAACTACTGGATTTGCTCCGGGAACTAAAAAGTTATGCTGCAGTAGCGTGCCACTATGGCATTAATGAAAGCACCACACGCTACATAAAGAAGAACAAAGCAGTGATCTGGAGTAACATATCTGTACGTTTCTGTGATAGTGCCAAAAAGGTAATGACCGTAAGGAATAAAAATATCGTCAGGATGGAATCTGCTTTGGCACTGTGGATCACCGACTGCTGGAAGAACATCCCCTTGGATGGTAACATCATCCGTGAGAAAGCACGGAAATTGTACCAGCAGTTTGCTACAGGAGACAATGTAGCAACTTCCTATCACAATGTTCCTGAAACCTATAAAGAAAAGCCAGCACAAAACCCCACTAAAAGAAGACCCGTCCAAAGATACAGTATGACTCCTCCTGAAGCGCCTGAAGAAGAGGTGCCACCCGAGGAGTTGTAAATCATCTGCATCGTACTGCACAGCTACTTCATCATCAATTTCATTCATCATGGGTGAGTACCCGCACATTTTACTATATTTTAATTAAATGAAATTATTATGTATGTATTTACTCTACTTATAACAAAAAAAACGACAGCACATACCAAAGAAAACGCACTTGCATGAATTATAGTACGTATAGTGGTAACGTCGATATTTTACGTTCTAGCACCGCGGGAGACATAGCAGTGCAGTAGTAGGCAGGTTTACCTTTACACTGTTTTTAGGTAATGTATTAAGGTAATTTTTTAGGTAATGTATTAAGCTGAGTTTGCAATGAAATTAAAGTGCTTTGGGGGCATAATGTATTTAGGTTTGAAACTATAAAAATAGGCATTTAAAAGGCATTTTTTAACCACATCCAAAAGTTGTGGTTTTTCACAATTCGCGGGTGCTCTAGGAACGTAACCCCCATGAATTTTGGGGGTGTACTGTACATTAAACATACCACACAATAATATGACTAAAGAAAAGTACACTGAGACTGTGGAAGATTGTGGGTTCGCTTCCTGGTTAGCTCGCTCTTTGAGTAGATAGATAGATAGATAGATAGATAGATAGATAGATAGATAGATAGATAGATAGATAGATAGATAGATAGATAGATAGATAGATAGATAGATAGGCACTATATAATAGATAGATAGATAGATAGATAGATAGATAGATAGATAGATAGATAGATAGATAGATAGATAGATAGATAGATAGATAGATAGGAAAGATAGATAAGATAGATAAGATAGATACTTTATTAATCCCAAGGGGAAATTCACATACTCCAGCAGCACCTTACTGATACAAAAAACAACATTAAAGATTGATAATAATGCAGGTATAACAGACAATATCTTTGTATAATGTTAACGTTTACCCCCCCAGGTGGAATTGAAGAGTCGCATAGTTTGGGGGAGGAACGATCTCCTCAGTCTGTCAGTGGAGCAGGACACTGACAGCAGTCTGTCGCTGAAGCTGCTCCTCTGTCTGGAGATGACACTGTTTAGTGGATGCAGTGGACTCTCCATGATTGACAGGAGTCTGCTCAGCGCCCATCGCTCTGCCACAGATGTTAAACTGTCCAGCTCCATGCCAACAATAGAGCCTGCCTTCCTCACCAGTTTGTCCAGGCGTGAGGCATCTTTCTTCTTAATACTGCCTCCCCAGCACACTGATGAATAATGAATTATTATTATTATTACATGTCCAAAAGTATGCGGACTCCCCTTCAAATGACTGAGTTCAGGTGTTTCAGCTGCACACATTGTTAACAAGTGCCAAAAATCAGCAGAGCGCCTTGTACTGTATTCTCCACTGACAAACACTGAAGAGCTCAGCGACTTTAAAAGCAGAACCGTCACAGGAGACCACTAGTGCAATATGTCAGCATGTAAAACTTCTGTTCTGCTAGATCTACCCCAGTCAACATTAAGTGTTGCTGCTCAACAGCAGCCCAGCTACACAAACTCACAGGGCAGGGCCACCAAGATTTAAAGTGCATTGAAATCATCTAAGGTCTGTGGCATCACTCACAACAGACCCCTACAACTACGGTAGAGTGGAGGCTCTGTGGCTATGGACCTGCTCTGCTATCTGGAAGGTTACCGGTTCAAATCTTGATACACTGCCAGAAGCGATCATACTCCGTTTGACCCTTAACCTGAAAATTGCTCCAGGGGTGTTGAGCAACGGCTGACCCTGTGCTCTGACCCCCAAAGTTCATGTGAATAGATAATTTCCCCTTGGGAATTAATAAAGAATTAATAAAGTATATCAAGTCTGGGAGACTGAACAGACTAGTAACCACTAGGCCCCCTTCTGGAACATTCCAGCATAATAGAATTTTAAGTATCCTTTGATGAACGTCCTTAGCTATGATATACAGAGTACAAGCCATTAAAATGCCAATGCCAATTGCTCCGCTTCATACAAATAACACAGAGAGGAAAGAAAGGATTTAACTTCGGCTTAAAATACAAAAACCTGAGAATCTGTGCCAACTCAAAGTGCATCCTGAGACAGTACAAAGAAGGGCAGTGCAGTTATATTAATACATTCAACAGCCAGCCCTATTCATTTGGGAGAGGTTTTTTTCTGAATAATATATTCATTGCTTTTAGATTACTTTACGCTTCAGAAAATTTAAATGACCTAAAAACTTTTTTTGCATGCAGCCTGTTTTAAGCAGACTCGAGTGATGCAAAGAGGCCACGCAGTGCAGACGTGACTCAGACTTCACCATTTTACCTCATGCATTGCATAGGTGTTGAAAGTCTTCGTTCCTTAACGCTGGGTTTCTGCAGTGAACGGTTCTGGTGCTCCTCAAATGAGGTGAATGGCATTTTTTTAGTTTAGATCACGGGTGTCAAACTCCAGTCCTGGAGGGCCGCAGCGGCTGCAGGTTTTCATTCTAACCATCTTCTTCATTAGTGACCAGTTTTTGCTGCTAATTAACTTCTTTTGCCTTAGTTTTAATTAACATGAATCAGGCCCCTTAGTTGTCTCTTTTTCTTTAATTAGCAGCCAAACAATAATGAGACATAAAACAAGCTGCCACATGCCCAGCTGTGCCAATCACACAATTTCTGAAAATAAAGGTGAAGGTCTCGGTAAGGTCGAACTCTCAGGTCACCAAAACATTTTAACGATGTTCTTAGAAAAAACAGAAAAATCAACAGTTTTGGAAATGTCTGCTGTGTCAGAATGAGAGCAGCAACAAGCCATGGAATTAAATAACGAGTTTAATTAACAGCAAGAATCCGCTCCTCATTAAGAGATTGGTTGGAGTGAAATTGGTTGGAGTTTGAAATCTCAGTTTAGCTGGTCATCTGTTGGCTCGTTTCACATCTCATTTCTGTTTGGCTGCCATTTAACGAAGAAATGAATAAATTCAGAAGACTGAGTCCTTAAAAACAGGGCTATTAAAATGAAGGGAAAAGAAGTTAATTAGCAGTGAAAACTGGTCACTGATTAGGAAAAGGGTCAGAATGAAAACCTGCAGCCACTGTGGCCCTCCAGGCCTGGAGTTTGACACACCACCAATCTACCTGGTAACCCTTACCCTATGTGGCAGCATTTCTAACCCTCCTGCCCCAACCATGGGCACTGGCATCTCCCAGTATGACACATAACACATTCTTCAAGGCATTGATGGGTCAAACACAAAGGCCGCAAAATTCAAATATCAAGGCACTGACAACGTGCTTCTTCTGGGAAAAAGCAGATATTAACAGAATGAAAAACTGCACTCATGTGTCTTTAATATAAAAAAAGTAATTTTTTTAAATCATTGCTTATAAAATCAAGGTGCTTAACTTGATTTTATATGACAATATAATTCAAGTCAAATTCTTTTGTTTTGCCAAAACATGGGACCAGTTTACCTTTCAATTGCATGTATGGCGCAACACACTAGCAGTTTGTGAAGCCCAAGGACCATAGGGGCACCACAAGGAACAGTTCGGTCTCCTTTTATGTCCTCTCTGTACACCTTGGGCTAGAACTTGGACGAGGGGGTGACATGGAGTATGTTAGTCAGGGTGAGAACTTTGAGAACTGTCTACAACTCAACATCAGTAAATCCAAGGAACTGCCCTTTGACTTTAGTTGTACCAAAGAGCCTTGCCACCCAGATACTATTCAGGGAGTGGATATGGAGGTGGTGCACTATTACAAATACTTGAGGGTCCGACATAAATGACAGGTCGGACTGGTCTGGTAACACAGTAGATCAATATAAGAAACAGCAGAGAAGACTCTTTTGTTAAGAGACAGAATTCCTTTAATGTGTGTAGTGACACCCTTGACACCTTCTGTAAGATGTAATATGACTTCAGGAGTGGCCCAGTGAATCAACAAGCTGATCAAGAAGGCTACCTTAGTTATGGTATGTTCACTGGACCTGCTGGAGGTAGTGATGGAAGAGAGAATGAGGGTAAAACCATAATGAACAATACACTACATCTTCTCGGTGACACACTGGTATGGAGGACTTTCAGCCAACGAATTACTCAGCATAATTGTGTCAAGAAACATGGCTGGGGCTCCTTCATACCAACGGCAACACACCCTTATAATACCTTAATGGGTCTTAAAGTTTTCTTTTTTGCAATTCTTGTGTACGTTTCAGGGGGATTGTTGTCGGTCGTACAATAGGTCGAGGGCAAAAGTTTTGAGAATGACACAAGTGTTGGTTTTCACAAAGTTTGCTGCTTCAGTGTTTTTAGATCTTTTTTGTCAGATGTTTCTATGGTATACTGAAGTAGAATTACAAGTATTTCATAAGTTTCAAAGGCTTTTATTGGCAATTACAATAAGTTTATGCAAAGAGTTAACATTTGCAGTGTTGGCCCTTCTTTCTTTTTCAAGACCTCTGCTATTCACCCTGGCATGCTGTCAATCAACTTATGGACCAAATCCTGAGTGATGGCAGCCCATTCTTGCATAATCAATGCTTAGAATTTGTGGGGTTTTGTTTGTCCATCCGCCTCTTGAACATCCTCCCAGAGCAACTTCTCCCAACTTCTTCCAGCATGATGGAGCACCAGGCCATAAGGCAAAAGTGACAACTAACTGGCTCGGGGAACAAAACATTGAAATTTAGGGTCCAAAATGACAGTGTACAAGAGAAAATTGCAGAGGTATTAAAAAAAAAGGTCCAACACTGCAAGTATTGACTCTTTGCATAAACTTAATGTAATTGTCAATAAAAGCCTTTGAAACTTATGAACTGCTTGTAATTAGGGTTCAGTATACCATAGAAACATCTGACAAAAAGATCAGAAAACACTGAAGCAGCAAACTTTGTGAAAACCAACACTTGTGCCATTCACAAAAAGTTTGGCCACAACTGTATTATAATATGTCTTGAGCTTCTGTAAAAGCTATGTTTCCTTCTAATATGAAGACTGGTTAGAGAAAAAAGCTGCAACCACCATGGCTTTCCTGAGCTTGCGCTGAAGCTAATACTTAAATATTTAGTAGTTAATATTTACATATCAGGGTAGGCATTACAATCTAAATGCAGTGGTCTTACAGAAGTCCCAAGCATAACTAAATCTACCGTGGGTGGGCAGGCTCATTAACTGTGGACTGACCTGGGTGTGTGCGTAAAGGACACTCCATTGGTCTTAGACTGAAGTGTCACTTCTTTATTCTGGCTCCCAAGTAGCTGTTCATATTGCACTGCTGTTTGTCATTTTCTCCAAAGTGAAGGCTTGACAATCATTCTGACCGGTTACTGAGCCTCCTCTCTTCTGTCTTTCTTCTCAATTCCTTTACCAAGTCAGACATTTTTGTCTTTTTTTGTAATTTTTGTGTGTGTTTGATGGCTGCTGTTGCTTGTATAATATTTCTTGAGTTTCTATGGGACACATTAAGTATCATCTATTTCTCTAT
Source organism: Erpetoichthys calabaricus (assembly GCF_900747795.2). NCBI lineage: Eukaryota > Metazoa > Chordata > Cladistia > Polypteriformes > Polypteridae > Erpetoichthys > Erpetoichthys calabaricus. Next base: position 2,029,125 of record NC_041406.2, read on the forward strand.
CTGTGACAAAATGCACACGCACGCTTGAATTCAGTCTGTTATGCCACTGCAGCATTGCTGATAATCAACCATAAAAATGCAATAAAAGCAAGCAAATGTGTATCCACATTCAAACAATGAATTCAGGGTAGCGGTGTCTTGATCTGGCCACAAGCCATGACACTTGCACAAGCTTTAGCCAGCTTGAAGGCCTCTCTGGCAGAACTACAAATGACAACATGTTGGAGTTCCCTCAAGCAGTCTGACTTGTTTCTGCTTTTCATAAACACTGCATGTGTAGAACTCCTGCAGCATTGTTCTCTCCTGAGTGTTCTAGCCTTCTCTTTACTATTTTACACGTCTGCTTTGTTTATCTCACTCTGTAAATGTAATCAAGTGACAAAAAAATTCTGCACTTTACAAGCAGTGGAATAATACTATGAGCTTAAATCTATAAAAAGCAAAAAATTAAGGTTAACACCTAGTAATTCCAACAAAATTGATACTGACAAAATGTACTTTTTTTCATTTTGATGTTTTGTGCTTTTTAACAAGGACATTACAACAATTTATTCACACGATACAATTAAAAATTCTTAATGATATACAGGAAAATAAACAACAAATATATTTTGTCATACATGTGCACATGGGAGACAAGGGCTTGTTAAACTGTAATTGTCAGCCTGAGCAGGGGTTGGCGCTGCCTTCTAATGCTTCCACTCTGGGTAACCCTGCAGGCCAGACGAAAGAATTCTCCCATGATGACGTCACTTCCAGTTCTGGTTCCCTTGGACCCTCCCCATTGCTGCCTTCTGTTCAATGTGAAAGTGTACAGCAGACAGTATTAAAAGAAAATTAAGATGGGTCAACGTGTTAAAAGACGTAACTTTGTAGCGGTGCTACTGGGGCCTGAAACTTCAACTCCCAGCAGTCCCTGCAGTGGCTGTTATTGGTCATCTTCTGAGGGAACAGGGGCTGTTGGGGGTACAAGGAGGCCAGCGCAACATTTAAAAGTGGGCCACTGATACCAAAAAGAGAAAAATCTTTTGTGTTTCATGTCTGGAGTTGCCAGTCTGTCTGCCTTCCATTTTGATACCTGTTGATTCTTGTTTTGTCCTGGATCATCTCTTGTTTTTGGCTATGTTCTGTCTGGTGTCTTCCTGCTCATGAGGAATATCCAAGGATTTGTTGTCATCCTGTGAAAAAAGGAGCGCTCCTGATCCCATTATTCATCCATCTTCATTTGATCAGGAAATACTGGTAGGTCTATCTTTACATTCCCATTCAATGTGATGATCTCTGGACTATCTACCTCCATCTTTGCATTTCATCCATTGCCGTTTTCCATGGACTTTATAGTGAGTGTAGATTGTTATGGTTTGTTTTCGTGTTTATTATTGCACATTGCCATAAAGGGACTGGGGTGGGATTATTTAGTGTATAATTCTTATTCATTTGTTAGTGTTTAATACATTCTTTAATTGTTTAATCACCTGTTGTTTTTTGTCTCTGCTTGTGAGTGTGTGTGGGTCGGTCCACGGCTGGGAGCGTCCCTGGAATCTCCACCAAAAAAATAAATAAATCTCTTTGACGGTGTGAATTGTAGCGGCACCGGACCGCTGCAACTTGTCTCAATAAGTGGAGAATCAAAAATATTGTTAATTGGTGGGGATGACACAGAAAAGGTCCTCTTACTTTTTACCTGGCAGGCCTAAATGGTAGCTTTACTCAATCAGCAGGCAACTTACACCCACGTTAAAGATGACGTCTTACCTTTTTATCTCACACACGATACTACCTGTTTTTTTCAGTTTCAAATACAGGAAAATTGAAAACTTTCTTAGTACGCATGACACAGAGAAAATAATTCATGCATTTATTGCTAGTAGAACTGTGTCCTGTAATGAGTTTTTAAACAGGCTTCTCAAGTCATTTTATTAGCTGCTTAAAGTTAATAAAAATGCCACTCATTACTAGAATTAGGAAGTATGATTGTGTAATTCCAGTTCTTAATCTACATCCTTACACTGGCATCACAGTGGTTCTCAACCTGTGGGGCGCACCCCGAATTATGCATATGTGGTGTAATTTCACTATTCGTAGGGAAATTTTAAACTTGTAGTGGTGTATGGGCAGCAAAAAATATAGGAATAAATTTTATTAGGGTTTCAAAAAAAATTTAGGGGGGCACGATTAAAACTGTTATGAAAACTTGAGTTGCAAATACTTAAAGCTTTTAAAACCCTCCTATAAAACCAGGATCATTCACTGGCACCCCAAGTCACCCTCAAACACATTTATTTTTTTCAGTTACATTAGATCCGTTGTGGCAACCCTTAACGAGAGCAGCCGAAATAAGAAGAAGATTATAATTATGTAGAATATACAAATATCAGGCATCTATACAATAAAGGTACATGCAGGGGGATGATATCACTGGGTTTCTATTGCTCCTTCAACAGCTTTAGCCAATCAGCTTTCAAGCTAGCCTCTGACATCATTCATGAGGGGTTAGTGCACAACTTTAAAAGTGGACTAAAAAAAACAATTATTATAACAGTTTACAAAATGAAAGGGTATTTTTTTAATCATTCAAGCACAGAGAATTTTCCGGGTGTTTGTGTTTCTAAATTTTTTCATGTACTGCCTACTTTCTGATGTCAGGCCCTGATTGGCTATGGGTGAATGATGTTTCCAGGAGTCACAGCTTCAATATTGTTACAGGAACACCAGAAAATGATGCAAAAGATTCACTCATGTGGAAAGCATGAAAGGGGAAGAAGCTCGATTCATCTTAACAAGGCATGCAAGTCTTGGGAGGGAATTCATAATAAAATTAAATAATTCACTTCACGTCCAACGCATCCATTTCAGAGCACACAAGAAGATAATTAAATAGTCACTCCGTGTTTGCCACTTTGATTATAAAAAAATCAAAGCACAACTTATAGCAAAATGGGCCATCAGTACTTGCAACTGCATATACCTGCCCTCTCTCTCTCTGAATACCACACATAAACACCCAGCTGTGCCATATCTGTGTTGTTTGTGGATCAGTCAATGGAGATACTGTATACGATAAGCCTGACTGAGACAGTCTATCACCTGACTGTAGCATGTGCAGCTGACACGGGTTCCCGTTTCACATATTTAATAACCTTATCTATTAATTTATCAAGAGCAAATCCAATAAAATGCTGATAATGCATGTTTTTCATGATGGCTTTATTGTGCTTAGCCCATACCCATGGAGCTTGGAGGAAAGCACTTGTAATAAATGACAGAGTTTGTTCCTATTATGATCACGTTTGCTTTCAAGACCTTGATTTTCCTGTGCCAGGTGTCAGACTACAGCAGTAAGACTCATTGAAAATGCCATGCTTCTGAAATAGTGGTGCCTCACATTGGACTCTTTTGCTATATCAACTATTTCATTGCATATCAGACAGATTAGCATTATAAAGACAGAATTATCAGCCCATTTGTCACTGAAATGTCGATTCTCAGTATCACTTGTATTCTTAAGACATGTTGACACAGCGGCTGTTGCTTCACCACCTGAGGCCACAGGTCCGCCATGCCCTTGACCCTCTGCAGTTCGCATACCAGGAGAAGGTGGGAGCAGAGGATGCCATCATCTACATGTTACACCGATCACTCTCCCACTTGGTCAGAGGTAGTGGTGCAGTAAGAATTATGCTTCTAGACTTCTCTAGCGCCTTCAACACCATCCAGCCTCTGCTCCTTACGGACAAGCTGACAGAGATGGGAGTAGATTCATACCTGGTGGCATGGATCGTGGACTATCTTACAGACAGACCTCAATATGTGCGTCTTGGGAACTGCAGGTCTGACATTGTGGTCAGCAACACAGGAGCGCCACTGGGACTGTACTTTCTCTGGTCCTGTTCCTCCTATATACATCGGACTTCCAATACAGCTCGGAGTCCTGACACGTGCAAAAGTTCACTGACGACACTGCTATCGTGGGCTGCATCAGGAGTGGGCAGGAGGAGTATAGGAACCTAATCAAGGACTTTGTTAAATGGTGTGACTCAAACCACCTACACATGAACACCAGCAAAACCAAGGAGCTGGTGGTGGATTTTAGGAGGACCAGGCCCCTCATGGACCCCGTGATCATCAGAGGTGACTGAGTGCAGAGGGTGCAGACCTATAAATACCTGGGAGTGCAGCTGGATGATAAATTGGACTGGACTGCCAATACTGATGCTCTGTGCAAGAGAGGACAGAGACGACTATACTTCCTTAGAAGGCTGGCGTCCTTCAACATCTGCAATAAGATGCTGCAGGTGTTCTATTAGACGGTTGTGGTGAGCGCCCTCTTCTATGCGGTGGTGTGCTGGGGAGGCAGCATAAAGAAGAGGGACGCCTCACGCCTGGACAAACTGGTGAGGAAGGCAGGCTCTATTGTAGGCACGGAGCTGGACAGTTTGACATACGTGGCAGAGCGACAGGCGCTGAGCAGACTCCTGTCAATCATGGAGAATCCACTGCATCCACTAAACAGGATCATCTCCAGACAGAGGAGCAGCTTCAGCGACAGACTGCTGTCACCGTCCTGCTCCACTAACAGACTAAGGAGATCGTTCCTCCACTACACTATGAGACTCTTCAATTCCACCCGGGGGGGGTAAACGTTAACATTATACAAAGTTATTGTCTGTTATACCTGCATTGTTATCACTCTTTAATTTAATATTGTTCTTTATCAGTATGCTGCTGCTGGAGTATGTGAATTTTCCCTTGGGATTAATAAAGTATTTATCTATCTATCTATCTGAGACATTTTTGCTAAATAACTTGTTTGACAGAAAACATGCAATGTGAATGATGGCTAATCAGGTGCAATCAGCGAACATTGCTAAGTTCGCTTCGCCATGAGGTCCATGAAATCATAGAAATGTTTGCGATATTTGCCAAACTTGGCGAACTGCATTAAAGTCAATGGGGAAGGACTACATGAACTAGATTTGACAGGATTATAATGGTGCAGTCGACTTTAAAGTGTCTCTAAGGACTAGGGAAACATCTGCCAACTATACTGGACTGATTATTGTGGCCAAAAAGGTGACCTAGGCTATGTGGCAGCAGTTCCAACCACCGTGCCTCAGTGAGTTCAAAGAAGAAAGAATGCAGCCAGAAGTGTGCAATGATAAACTTCATCAAAACAAAGCAGAAATGCCGAAATCGTAGTCAAAAGTCAGAAAATATGTAGGTCTTTTAAAAGGCAGAAAATTCAAAGTGGCGTGTCATGATTGAAACCGCTGGCTCGTTCTACTTTTCTGAAGTCGTGCTGATGGCTCTCTAAACTGTCTGTGCTGATGCTTTGCACTTTTTATCCTATCAAAAAGATAGAAACGTCTATCTATGTAGTAATAAATCTTTCTTTGTAATTATTTCATAGAGTCTCCTCTCTTTGGGGAGTCACGTCAGGCTCCTTCAAGGTTTGTTTTCACTCTCAATCTTGACGGTTTCATATCCGGGAGATGTCGCACTGGCCTCGCAAAGCATTATGGGGTGCAATTCCTAAGCCAGCTGAATTATCAGTATATAATTTGATGAACAAGAGTGAATGCAAATGCAGCAAATTTGCTGCAAATAATATTTTGGTGAAATTCGCTGATCAACAGTACTAATCAGTAAAAGTAATATGTTTGGATGCAACCACTGTGGACCTTTGTGAGAAAAAAGATACATAAATAATTGAGCTTACCCATTTGGAATGAAAAGAATACCAGAAGTAATTCAGTGGAACATGTCCTTGATGATTGCTGATCTTTGACAGATTAGTATTGCCTTAACGTGTGTGTATATGAGGGCGTGAATGGATGAGAGTGTCTTGGAGTGACAGAGTGGGTCTGTTAAAGTGTGGGGGCTCCATTTCCTTTTTGTTTGTTTGTTTGTTTGTTTGTTTATTTCAGGGTATTCAGCCTCTGGTTATATCTATTACTTGATCTTTAATATAAAGCTAAAGATAAATAAAAATAAAAGTGGGAGAACAGGCCCTAAAACTGTGCTCGCTTGTGTTATGGGATTTCCCATTGGTCTCAACATTTAAATCCATGCTGAAGACCATCTCCTGACTCTCAGATTATTGCCAATTTCTATTCAGTTTCTCTTCTCAGTATCTTGCTGTGGCCAGGGTCAGTGCAAGCCATTTTGCCGCTACAGACAAAATACATTTGTCTTGCCATTTTGAATTTCTGATCTAAAACCAAATAGGTAATAACACAAAAGTCAATATGTTACTGTGGCAATATGGCACTTCCACTCTCAAAGCTCATTAAATGCACTGTAGGTTCACACTCGCTGGCCATCTTGAGCCAGTTTGATATACACATATTGATGATGCAAATCTACTGCACTGTCTCTCTCAAGTCAACAGGTACAAACTGAACATCTACACAGAAAGAAACTGCACACATCAGACTAGCAGCTTACTAAAACAACTAACTAAAATGCATTATTGCATATTATTTGATTTATTAAGCATAGCTTTCAGAAGTATACATGCCAAACTTTCATGGATGGAAAGGTCTTAATTGCTACTTCTCTTTCAACATTCAGTGCCAGTTAATGTTCTGTGCACTATGGATATTATTTCCAGTCCATTAAGCCAGTTCTGCGTCATTATAATGCCGGGATTATTCAAAATTGCTCACTTTGTAAAGTTAGCTGCTGGTCAGGCTCTGTCGTGGACAAGATGTTGTCGTTACTGCTGTGCTCTGGAGCAAAACCCTCTATACTACTGCTGCTTGTAAACACTGCAAAGTTTCCAGTGGAATCAGTGACTTGATGACTGGACGGTGGCAGATTATCATCCTTAGTATTAGAGTCTGAGAGTGTAGACTTTAAGAACTAGCCTTTATGCTTTTGGAGTGTCCATTCTTTCAACAATTACCTCTTTTTGTATTCAGAATCGTTAATTTTACCTGCATGTCCTTTTCCCTTTCACAGTCTTTCACCCCATTGATCAGAAATGGTACCAGAGCCAGAGATTTAGGGGCGGGTTCCTTAAACAGGGACTGACAAATTCCTAATCCATTGGACAGGATTTGAAAGAGTCTGACAGAATGTTGTGTTCTGCTATCAACTTGGGTTGCCTAATAGTCTAAATAAATAAAGCGATACATTTGGAAGGGGTCCATGCTGCAGAAAGAAGGATCGGCTTCCCATAGGAATCTGTAAATAGAACATGTGGCAGCCTTTCTTAATGTCCCACTCTGGGAAATTGTCTAGCCTATACAGATTGTCTACCTATACAGATGAGTCAGCCCTGGCTGTGACAATTTGTGCCACAGACATCATAATTAGGATTTGTTGTGCTAATTTTATTTGCCTGTTTTGGGGTTTTTATACATGAACTTTTCATTTCCAAAAAGTCAGTTTTACAAATGGCACAAAAAAATGTGACATTCAGTTATATAGATAGAACTTTATTTATCCTCAGGGGGAAATTTGTCTTTTTACAGAAGCTCATTAAATAAATTAATAAACAAGTATACCGTGTGTATATACATACAGTGTATCTCTCTCTCTCTCTCTCTCTATTATATGTACAGTACTGTGCAAACATTTTAGGCAGGTGTGAAAAAATGATGTAAACAAAGAATGCTTTTAGAAATGGAAGTGTTAATCATTTATTTTCATCAATCAACAAAATGCAGTGAATGAACAAAAGAGAAATCTAAATCAAATCAATATTTGGTGTGACCACCCTTTGCCTTCAAAACAGCATCAATTCTTCTAGGTACACTTGCACACAGTTTTTGAAGGAACTCGGCTGGTAGGTTGTTCCAAACATCTTGGAGAACTAACCCCAGATCTTCTGTGGATGTAGGCTTCCTCACATCCTTCTGTCTCTTCATGTAATCCCAGACACACTCGATGATGTTGAGATCAGGGCTCTGTGGGGGCCATACCATCACTTCCAGGACTTCTTTTTCTTCTTTACACTGAAGATAGTTCGTAATGACTTTGGCTGTATGTTTGGGGTCGTTGTCCTGCTGCAGAATAAATTTGGGGCCAATCATACGCCTCCCTGATGGTATTGCATGATGGATAAGTATCTGCCTGTATTTCTCAGCATTGAGAACACCATTAATCCTGAACAAATCTCCAACTCCATTTGCAGAAATGCAGCCCCAAACGTTCAAGGAACCTCCACCATGCCTCACTGTTGCCTGCAGACACTCATTATTGGACCGCTCTCCAGCCCTTTCATGAACAAACTGCCTTCTGCTACAGCCAAATATTTCAAATTTTGACTCATCAGTCCAGAGCACCTGCTGCCATTTTTCTGAACCCGCGTTCCTATGTTTTCGTGCATACTTGAGTTGCTTGGCCTTGTTTCCACGTCGGAGGTATGGCTTTTTGGCTGCAACTCTTCCATGAAGGCCACTTCTGGCCAGACTTCTCTGGACAGTAGATGGGTGTACCTGGGTCCCACTGGTTTCTGCCAGTTCTGAGCTGATGGCACCGCTGGACATCTTTCGATTTCGAAGGGTAATAAGCTTGATGTGTCTTTTATCTGCTGCACTAAGTTTCCTTGGCCGACTACTGCGTCTACGATCCTCAATGTTGCCCGTTTCTTTGTGCTTCTTCAAAAGAGCTTGAGCAGCACATCTTGAAACCCCAGTCTGCTTTGAGATCTTTGTCTGGGAGAGACCTTGCCGATGCAGTAGAACTACCTTGTGTCTTGTTGCTGTGCTCAATCTCGCCATGACATGAAACTGTCTTCCACAACCTCACCTTGGTAGCAGAGTTTGGCTGTTCCTCACCCAGTTTGAAGCTGTTTCTGTTTCAGTTAATGACTGTGTTTCAACCTACGTGTGACATTGATGATCATTAGCACCTGTTTGGTAGAATTGGTTGATCAGACACCTGACTAGAATCCTACAAAATCCCTGACTTTGTGCAAGTGGACCTCTAAGAATTGATGCTGGTTTGAAGGCAAAAGGTAGGAACACCAAATATTGATTTGATTTAGATTTTTCTTTTGTTCGCTCACTTTGCATTTTGTAAATTGATAACAATAAACAATCATTATTTATATTTCTGAAAGCATTTACTGTATATATAAAAAATCCAACGCCTGTCTGTCTGTCTGCTTTTCACGAGAGAACTACTTAATGGATTTAGATCTTTTTTTTTCTATAATTTGCTTGAACATTCCGGTTGATTTTGTGACTTCTCTCATTGCGCTAAGAATCATTGTTTGCTTGTGGTACCGATTTATTTGCGTGAATCTGAGAGAGATGCAGCAGGCCAGGGGAGGGGGGTGTGGCCCTCCTCACTCACGCTCCAGCCTCAGGGCATGTACCTTAACTCCGCTCAGATAGCGAACAAGAGAACAATTTCACAGATTTAGATCTTTTTTTTTTTTCTATAATTTGCTTTAACATTTTGGTTGATTTTGCGACTTCTCTCACTGTGCGAAGAATCATAGTTTGCTTGCAGGAGCGATATATTTGCTAATCTGTGACAGAGGCTGCAGGCCAAGGGGAGGGGGAAGCGTAACTTCAGGAGTGGGCAGCCTGGCAGGGCCCTCCTCACTGTCCTTTTTCACTAAAACGCGGGCAGAGGCATGGCTAGTGTGTGTATATATACTGTATATATAAAAATAAAGAGAGAGAGAGAGAGAGAGAGAGATACATACATACATATACATACATATACACACACACCAACACACATACATTGTGGTCTCAACACACATCAGAATTACTAAAAAGAAAGAAAATAAAACTTCTGACTGGGCTGTCACAGACCCAGGGGGCCGCCATATACACATATTGACTTTTGGTATAAAGGAGCCCCCAGTCGCGTTTCTTGACACACTTTTGCTGAATAATTTGTTGGCTGAAAGTCCTCAGTCTTGGTGTCATCAGTCATCACAAAGAAATGATGTATTGATTACAATGGCACTTGGTTTTGTGTTCATTCTCTGTTTCTCTATCACCTTGAGGGGTCCCAGAATGTGTCCCATAACTGAGACTCCCCTTTTAATTAGCCTGTTGATTCAGTGGGCCTCTCTTGAAGTGATGTCACCTGCCCAGCACACCACACTGACCATCACAGAGCTGTAGAGGATGTGAAGGATGTGACTTCCCACATTAAAGGAGCACAGTCTCCTGAGGGGAAAAAAGTCTGCTCTGCCCTTTCTCATACAATTGCTTTGTGTGATGAGACCAGTCCAACCCATCACCAATGTTTACCCCCAAGTACTTGCAGGACTGCACTACATGAACATCCACTCCTTGAATGGTGACCATTGGTGTGGCGAAAGTCAATATGCAGTTCCTTGGTTGTACTTGCATTAAAAAGCAAACAATTCTCTGTGAACCAAGAAACAAAGTTTTCTTCCTGACTCCACTCCTCTGTCTCGTCCCTTTATTGATCCACTCCATAAGCGTATCACAAGTGCACTGTTGTTTTTACAATTGTATTTTAGTTACATGACACTATATTGAGCTTGGTCACATGGTTACGTTCATCTCGCTTCTGTCATCACAAGATGCAACATCATAAATCGGTGAAAATCTTGTATCAGTTTTTCCCTCAGTGGACACTACGTCTGTGCAGTTTCAGTGGTTGTTCATTTCTTATTCAAGTGTAGGCCCTAGCGGTGGGATTGATATTTCGGTTATGACTTTTTGTCTCCTGGCATTGGTCACTCGGTTCAGAATGTCTTTCTGGTTTTGACCCCACGTTACTCATTTTGACCAGGTCTTTTGGATTTCTTTTCATTTCCTAGTCACTTTGCTCACATGATACTCGTCCTATTCCAACTGATGCTTTGCCAACTCCCCACTCCTGCTTGTGAATTGAGATATTAGAGTGATTATAAAGCAGATTCTAATTGCAACACCAGGCCTTGTCGTTTTGCTTCAGTTTTTACAGTTCTGAACTTTAGCATGCACATGTGAAATTGTAAAATGCTACAGAAGGGAAGGGCAGCCACTTGGCCTAGTTAATTAAAACGGTAAAACTGCCTATTATAAAGGACAATCGAGGAAATCCACAGGTTGCTTTTCAGCAGGAAGGCTGGCAACTGTTTTTGTTTAATTCTTTTTTGTTTTCCTCTCCTCCATTACCATTTAGCTAACTTTTATGTTAAAGAGTTTTTATACTGCCATAATTTTGTTTGTGTTTAACCATGGGGTTTCAAATCTGCTTTACTGTTCGTTAACTTGACATGTGTTTACGCATTCAAATATTACAAGATTTAGTGCTTCACTCTTATCTGTTATAGTTTTAGTTAAGTGTATGCACTCCATGAAGAGCACCATAGGAGAATAAATGGAAGTGAACATGCAATTTGAATATCAGAATAAAAGAATTGCCTTTGAAGTGACGAGTAAACAGTGAGTGTTTTGTAGAGCTGAAGGAGGAGGACTTCAGTGTAATAAAATCTGCACGGATGACGTTGTGTTGCCTGCCTGTTGCCTGGGTTCTTTTCATTAGGAAATCAAGTATTCAGTTGCAGATTGGTTGACACAGGTCTAAATCTGCTTCAGAAACCGCTTTGAAGAGGACAAATACATCAAAAGGATTCTAACATTGACGTGTCGTCTGTGAAGGTATTATTAGGATTGTGAATTTCACTTAAACCTTCAATAAAGGTGACTTACAGTATCAAGATACAGTACATTATGGCTGTTTACAGATTTCCTTTCTGTTTTTTACACAGTCACAGCTAAAGAGCGTTGCTCATAGTCAATAAGGCAGAGGCAGGAGCTGAACTGGCAAACGTGTTTCGATAATAATAATATAATAATAATAATAAGCATACTGACCAAGGTGCTTAAAGGAATTGTGTACACACTGTATGGACATCCCCATGTGGACTCGTTAATTTGTTACACAACCTCTGGTGCTGGAGCAGGAGCTGGAAGACGGTCAGGTGAATTGTTGATCATCTGCTATATTGCCGCTTTCATGACCACATGAAGGACATCAATAGCTACAAGTCCTAGTCAAACATGCAATATTTCCATTGGTTATACTGACAGTGCCACTATGGTGGTTTTGTTGAAACATGCACATACCATGGAGAGGGGCAATAGGGTATTACAAGCTTGCAATCCCACTGATTAGCTCATTAGTAAGTGTTTTGAAAATATGAGAGTAATTGATGCCTCATCAAGGGATTGTTCCAGACTTGCACCCTATGCTTGCTGGGATAAGCACCGGCTCCCCTGTGACCTGGCATAGGATAAAGTGGGTTTACAAAATGGATGGACACTTTTTACATAATCACCTAAGGATGTACTGTGCATGTCATGTTTGCATACCTTTTCTAGTTGATGGGAAGCCATGGCAAACGGCACAGGGTTTTCAGGTTAAAAGCAGGAGTAAGATGTATGCTCTCTTTACACCTCCTACATCTTTTTCTTATCAGTTCTATGCTGATGATACACATCTGTACTTGCCATTTCCTCCAGAGGACCACACGGTATCAGCTAAAATCGCTGAATGTCTCACTGATATCGCAACCAGGATGAAGGAGCACCATCTCCAACACAGCCTGGCAAAGATGGACCTTTTTTTTTTTTTTTGTTCTTTGTTTCGCCTTATACAATTTCTTGTATTAGGAATTTGGTAGTTTTCGCATACCCCTTGGGGTCAGAGCGCAGGGTCAGCCATTGTACAGCGCCCCTGGAGCAATTACAGGTTAAGGGCCTTGCTCAAGGGCCCACCAGAGCAGGATCTCTTTTGGCAGTGACGGGGATTTGAACCGCCAACCTTCGGGATACCAGCGCAGATCCTTAGCCTCAGAGCCACCACTCCGCCCCGACCTTCTTGTTATCCCAGTTTGTAACAGCCGACCCCTTACCCAGCTGGCAGCTACACCTCCAAGACCTGTGGCCTGGATAATTTACTGAGGTTGAATCTAAATATCAAGCCGTACCTCTAACAAATGAAACTTTTCCCCACAATCGACGGTGTAAATATAAGCACAACAGAAAAGCAGATATGTAAAATTAAACTGATTAATTGTATTAAATGAAATAACAAGAAATATGCAAAGTAAATAAATAGAAAAAATACAGTATATATAAATATCCCTCCACCTCAGCAACAACATGACACCACCATATATAAATACAACAAACCCTCCCTTGCCCCTGTAACATATAACAAACAACGAACAACAACAATGAATGATATACGGAATGAATGATCGTTAATTAGAGTCCGGTTATAAAACGGTCCTGAAGACGGATGACTGAACTAGAGATAAGCGAGTTGTTTGATTTTCCCGGCAATTGGAGCAACCTCACCGTGATTCCTCGGCGCGTGGTGGATAATGATCCGACCCCGGGGTCTATGCAGATGAGTGATGGAAGACAGTCTGGCGGAATGAAAAACAAACTATTGTAAATGCGTGATGTGAAAAAACAGCAGGTAAGTTGATTTGTGGTTGTGAAAAAATGGTCTCCTTCTTTCTCCTGGCTATTCCCTCCTGATTGCTTAAGTAGTCCTGTGACGGATGTAATTGATTGATAGTGAACAGGTGTTTTCCAGGTTTGGGGCTGCGGTCTCCTTCCAACATCATGGACGGCATTCACTGACACACACATAAACAGCAAACGGGACGATGAAACAAGACTCACTCAGTACTGACATTTGACAACACTATAACTATATAGCCCTGCTACAAGTTTGTCTCTCTAATCAATACCCAATCTCGATTTAGCTTGCCTCACTATGTTTAACACCTGCCAAATCAGTACACAACCTTGGGATGGTGATCGATGACCAGCTGTTCTTCACTGACCTTGTTGCCACATTCAACAACAGTCTCTTGCAGATTCACTATACACAATATCCACAAAATCAGGCTGTATCTAATGGGAGTATTCAAAATAACTCCTGGTCCAGGCTTTGGTCTCGTCACGGCTGGAGTACTGCAGCTCTCTGGTGGCAGGACTACCAGCATGTGTCACCAAGCCACTGCAGGTGTTTCAAACTGTAGTGGTATGTCTGGTGTTCAACCAGTTTGAGATGGGCACATGTCACTCATCTTTTCAGATCAAGAGACACTGGCTCCGTGTAGGAGAACATATTAAGTTTAAATCCTTGATGCATGCCTATAGAAACAATGTGTTAGCACCTACTGTATGTATACAGAGACACTTGTTTAGGTCCCCTGCTCCTTCTCACCCACTAAGATCGGCTGATACATGGCATCTGATGATGCCACAAATCTCAATGCAGACTCTATTCATGTGTAGCTCCTGGCCGGTGAAACAAGTTGCTCACTTCTGTTTGAAATTCCAACTCTCTTGAGTGTTTAAGAAGGCTCTCTTGTTTGGTGACTTTCTGTCTAACAGATAATAGATCAGTTCTTGTAACCTAGAAAGTGTTACTCACTTACATATTGTTTGCAGGTCTTCATTTGTGGTATTCAATTTTGTTACCTTTTCCTGTCATACTTGTTCCTAAACAGTTCCTCAGACTGAAGCCGACTTGATTATGTTGACCTCTTTTGTAAGTTGCTGTGGATGAAAGCATCTGCTAAGCACATTTAAATGTAAACATATTTGGCTCATCTGGAAATGCAAGACCTTTTTGGGCCTTACAGCGGTACACCTTATTTTGGAGCAGAAGGTCGGAGATACTCTTTGTGTGAGCAAGTTGGCCTCCTCTGTCTGCAGGGCCCTAAGCAACCACTTATGCCAGAAAATGGCCCTTTGGAAGTGACACGTACTGTGGTAGAGTTACCAATACTCTAGTTGGCCCAGCTGAATAAATTATTAATCTATGCCCTCAAATTGTGTTTCAGGCTTGTTCCTGCATCCGGAGTTTTGATGGAACCTCTGCAAGATCATAATAAAACTACTATATGTCAAGCAGCAGAAAAGTAAAGAGTGCAGCAGTCTTCTTTGTAACTCTGGTGTTAAATATTAAAATGAAGCCAGTGTTTTACTTGGACGTTGGCAAATCTGTCCAGAAAGAATAAAGTTATGGAAACAGCATTTAATAGTGGATGTCCCTGACTCATTAAGATCAGAGGAAGAGTCTTTGATGCATCCCAAGGCCATCCATGAACTGTTGCTCAGTAACACGTGCACACGAAGAAAGAATGAAGTGCTTTCACAACTACAGAAACCTATTTAATAGCAAAATGGCAACGATCCACTGAGGTAATTCCTGGAGTAGGAAAAAATAGCACACTGAAATTTTTTGAAACAATAGTGATTGAGATTTCCTGCCTTGACAGCATTATTTTATAGCCAGGGGCACTACTAGGAATTCTAGGTGAGGGGTCACATTCTGTTGATAAACCTCACAAACTGCCAACAAAACAACATAATTATAATAAACAGACCTTTTTCAGAAATGATAAAAAGTCAGGATGGGTTTAAATTCGATTGGTAGTGACCACTAATTCTTCTTACGCAGACACTGTAGAAAATATTCAGGCGCAGAAATTGACGTTTTTAATACAGAAAAAAAAAATTGGCAAGTTATTATGTTTAACGTACTGTTGTTATCAGTCTTTTGTGAGTTTAAAGAAAGCCGCTGCAGTATCAGTGCCACCAATTACAAGAAACAACACAGTATACTTAAAACAAGCTGAACAAAATGCAACTCATTTATCAAGAACCAACAAAACAAACAATACATATGAGGTATACAGCTTCCAATAATGAGCCCTATGACGGTACTCCAAATATATTAAAAGTAGGATAACCCTGACCAAGCAGATTAAAAAACACAATATTTAAATTAATGTAAAGTGTTATGTGTATTAAGTAAAAATGTTAGGTATAAATACACAATGGGAGGTCTGAAAATCAAAAAGTACACCTAATGAGAAGGACTTAGGAGTTATAGTGGACATGACACTATTATCTTCCAGGCAGTGTTCAGAAGGTTAACAGAATGTCAGTACCCTGATGTGTAGAGTACAAGTCCAAGGAAGTGATGCTGAAGTTTTATAAAACACACCGGTGAGGCCTCAACTGGGAGTTCTGTGTGCAGTTTTGGTCTCCAGGCCACAAAAAGGACAAAGCAGCGCTAGAAAAAGTCCAGAGAAGAGCGACAAGGCTGATTCCAGGGCTACAGGGGATGAGTTATGAGGAAAGAATAAAAGAGCCGAGCCTTTAGATAGATAGATAGATAGATAGATACAGGAGATGAAGAGGAGACCTGACTGAAGTGTTTAAAATTATGAAGGGAATTAGTCCAGTGGATTGAGACGGTTATCAAAACTTGTTAAGAGTAAATTTTGCACTAACATTAAGAAGTTTTTCTTCACACAGTCAATCACAGGCACATGGGATGATAAGCAACCAAGAAGTATGGTAGACAGTAGGACTTTAGGGACATTCATAACTAGACTGGATGCTATTTTGGAGGAATTAAGTGGACAGGACTAGAAATATTCGTTGAGCGGTATGGCCTGTTCTCATCTAGATTGTTCTAATGTACAAACGTACAATAAAGGTGCAGATAAACAAAGAACATACTGATATTTAGATCACAACAAAATATTCTTAAAAATTAGTTTACAACCTCTTATATTGCCCCCTGTGAAGAATACTGCAAATGACTACTGGCTAATTTTTGAACTCTCTTAAGTAAGAACATTGTAAGAACAGTCAACTCAGTGCCACGTGTTTGAGACTGTGAATTCAAATGAAATGATCCAGTTAATCAGAGTCCGGTTTTGAGTTTGTACTCTAATTATACGTGGAGAAAGCAGTTACTCATAATATGCAACTGAACTTGTGGAGGAAAAAAATCACAAAGAACAGGAGAAATTTATGCCGTTTCACACAACTGAGCAAGACCAGTTTTAAAAGTATTATCGAATTCAAAGTGGTTTAATGTTAATTCTCTGAGATCTTTTAGTTAAGGACGACATATGTTTCAAGGTAAGATAATTCCTCTAGTCACTCAGATTGGAAGGCAGTGCAAAGAGCATCTTAAAAATGACAAATCGGCAGGCGACACTCCATCTACTGTGTCAATGGAACCTTCTACAACAGCATGAAGCACCAGACCTAACACACTGCTTGCATATTAAAAGCAGTTTTTCTTGGATGAGTATGGTGGTCACCTGTTGTTGATATTTGCTCCAGGCTTAGTGTGCAACTCGAGGATAATTCTGCCTTATAATTGAAATCCTACCTTAATCAAGATTTTTTTGCTTAGTATGGAGGATTAAAACACAGCTGGGCAAAATACGCCAGTCCAGAGTTTCTCATCATCAATGCCCTGAACTAAATGAATTAAGACTTTCTACTCACTCCTTACATCCAGTGGGTACTGAAACACACTTGGGCTTTGCATTCCTTCTAACATCTTAAGAACATGAACCCCAATATCATGTGTGCCCCATACAGAGTGGTTTAAAAAGTGTCCAGCGACTCCTCTAACAGACACAGTTCTCTCAGATGCACTGAAGCACCTCAAGGCACATCTTCAAATATGCGTCACCATTTAAGTAGAGATCATTAAGTTTTTGTGTTTCACAAGCAGGCTGTATAAAATGAAGTGGCAGTACACAAACCGAAATAATTTAAAAAGCAAACCTCAGGAAGAGCTCCAAGCTGGCAAAATAGGAGTGTGTGTGTACACCAAAATAAAACTTGCAAAATCAACTGTATGCATGCTATTTTTAAAATACACACAAAAAACAAAAAAAGGCAGAATTACGAGAGGATTTTAATTTGAAGACAGAGTCAGTGAAGGATTACAAAAGAAAGCAGAGACCACAGTGGCCCTCCAGGGGCTCAGCTCAGCACCAACATTTCTGTTGTAATAAGTAAATGAGTTGGCTTTAATTTTTTTAATGGTAACAAGGAAAAGATGAACGCTCATTTAAAGTGCAAGATCTCACTTTATAGGCAGCTTACCTCATGTAGTTTGTAGTGATGGCCACAAAAAAAATCTCATGTTTTCATGGAGAACTGATATAACATTTCTGATAAGAATGGGAGTCAATTGTGACCAACAGTGGTCAATAGCAAACATCAAAAACATCAATGAAAAAAATCTCACACAACTTGTGCCTATAATCCATATGTCACGTCACTCGGTTGGATATTCACAACATGCAAAATTCATGAAATATCGCTAAATAAATAAGTCCAGAAAACAAAGGCAAAAACAAACAAAGGCGCCACAAACCCGAAGCCCCCTCGCACAGGATTGCACTTTTGACCTTAAGACAGGACTACTGACCAATGAATGAGGGTGAGAGTAATTGGGTTCAAATCTCAGGTGTAGTCACTTCATTTTCAGTTTTTCCTCCAGATTCTCCAGTTTCCTCCTGCGTCCCATAGAGGTGTCAGTTGCCTTAACTGGCAACTCAAAGTTGGGACGACACCAGTAAATCTGTGTGTGTGTGAACTGGTGTGTTCTGTGATGAACTATGCCACATTCCGGATTCCCTTCCATCTTGCATCCAATGCTGCTGAGAAGGGCTCTCCCTCCAAAATACTGTACAGGTTCCCGGGAGTTTGAATATGGATGAATAAATGAATTATTTCTAACACTTATTTTGTGCATATACATGGCCTTCAGAAAGTATTTGGACCCAATCACTTTTTCCACATTATGTTTTGCTTCAGCCTCGAGCTAAAAATCACAAATTCATTCTTTCCTCTAATGAAGCTACGTTAAATACCTCAGAATGGCAAAGCAAAAAAACAGGATTTTAGAATTTTTTCCAAAATGTACTAAAAAAAAAACAACAACAACTGAAATATCACAAATATTCTGACCCTTTCTTCAGAACCTTATTGATGCTCCTTTGTCAGCCATTCCTGCCTTGGCACACTGGGATTTGAGGATTTTCTGCCCTTCTTCTCTGCAGATCCTCTTAAGCTCTGCCAGACTGGATGGAGACGATTTGTGGACAGCTGTTTTTAGATCTCTCTGGAGGTGTTCAATTGTGTTCAAGATCCTGGCTCGGACCGGTCCACTCAAGGACATTCACGGATTTGTCCAAGAGCCAACCCTGTGTTGTCTTTGCTTTGCCCTTCTTGAAGGTGAACTTTAGGTTCACTCTGAGCAGGTTTTCATTATGGATATCTCTGTACTTTGCTCCATTCAGATTTTCCTCAACCCTGACTAACACCCCATTCCTTTATGCTGCCATCACCATGCTTTACTTCCAGACATGACATTAATCTTGGTTTAATTGTACCAGAGAATCTTGTTTCTTAGACTCATAGACGGACAGTCCATTAGTTGGCTTTTTGCAAACTCAAAGCTGCCTTTCATATGTTGCATGGCCCCATAAAGCCCAGATCAGTGAAGTGTTGCAGTGGTGGTTGACCTCAAACTTTCTCCCATTTCCACACAGCCAGAGTGACCATCAAGTTCTTGGTCACCTTTCTTACCAAGGCCCCTCTCCTTTGATTGCTCAGTTTAGCCAGGTACCGAGCTCTAAGAAGAGTCGTGGTTGTTACAAACTGCATCCATTTAAGAATTACATGGGCAACTGTACTCTTGGGATATTTCAATGCTGTAGGAATTTTTTGTAGCCTTCCTAGATCTGTGCCTTGACACAATCCTGTCTATAGGTGGTTCCTTTGACCACATGGCTTAGTTTTTGCTCACCTGGTGAACATTCTATAGGCAGGCATAGTGTGCCTTTCCTAATTACGTATAATCACCTGAACTGACCACAGATGGACTCCAAGTAAGGTGTAGAAATATCTAAGCGATGGACAACAGAATGGGAAACATCTGAGCCAAAGCAAAGGGTCTGAATACTTAAGTCAATGTGATACTTCAGTTTTGAATTTTGAATAAATTTGAAAAGGATCCTAAAATCCTGTTCTCACTTTATCATTCTGGGGTACTGAGTATAGCTTGATGAGGAGAAATACTGATGTAAATAATTTTAGCAGAAGACTGCAACATAATAAAAGGTGAAAAAGTTAAGGGGTCTGAATACTTTCTGAAGGCGCTATAAATTATGTAGATTTTCTCAGGTCATGTGGTCCTACGTCAGATATTTACTTGGAGCTTACTAGTTAATATTAAAGCATGTTCAGTGACGTTCAGAAGCAGGGAATTTTGTATTACATTCAGTTTACGCTCTGATCTCATGAGCTTTGTTTATTTTTATTTTGATTTAAACTCCATTTAGAAATATACCTTAGAAGAACAGTAAATCAGTAAACTACAGTACCAACGATGTTTTTAACCAAACCATTAACTAGATGGAGTATAATATAAAGTTGTCAAGGATGCCCTTTTGTTAAATGATAGCTTGAGTTAACAATTTAGGAAGAAAACTGTCTTAAAAATATCAATGTGTGTATCTTACATTCAAAACACTACCAGGCTGATGTTGGTATAAGGCAGGTTATGATATCCCGAAATTGGGTTAATCTGTAGCAATTTTACTAAAGACACTAAAGTGTATACCTACAATATATGTGGCAAGTACATTTTAATATAATCTAAGAGAAAAGAGAAAGTAAAAAGGTTAGAAATAATTACAAAATAAGTGTCTTAACCTTAGAAAAAGCCACTGGAGCCCTTAAGGATTCATTCTTCATCCCGTCTATGGAGTTTAGAGGAGTGAGCAAGGAGGCTAATATGAAGATGAATTACACTGCGTGAAGTGGAGCAATGGCCACCCTTGAGGAATAACATGCTTCTGAGGCCATATTTCAAACACCATCTCAGTATTACCAGGCGGACATAAAGATAGTAAATTTTCAAGGAAAGTCAGACTGCAAAACTTCCATGCACACCAAAACTAAACTTTAGCCAGACAGATCTAGTTTCCGCTTGCAGCTGACAGCGTTATGTGAATGCCACTCGGATTCTTCTAACGCAAATGCTAAAGACACTCAATGAGAAAGGAGGGGAAAAGTAAAAATAAACTACAAAGAAACAAAATGAATGATTAAACTGTAAAAAAAAAAAAAAAAAAGATGAATAACCACGATAGCCTCTGAAGTTAAACTTCACATAAATTGTGTAATCACTCAACCCTGCTTGGGGGGCAGATATCACTTTCTGAGTCAAAGTAAAGTTATCTAAGTCAGATTACAGCTTTAGCACTGTAGCAGACTGGTTAAACGAGCTCAACCAGAATGGCGGACACCAAAATGGCAACATGAACATCACAAATCATCATCATAATCATTTTGCTACAGAAAATTCAAGCTAGTCAGGTGCTGAGATTGATCAGATAACAGACGTCCAGTTCAAACCAGGCCAGCCTACCTTTATATGGCCTTCCCCATTTTGTACAGTTAATAATCCTCTATGCTAAGTCAGTTTTCATAATGCAAGCACATAACTACCATTAATTTAAATGGAAAGCACAAAGCATTCTCTGACCCCAAAAAATGACTTCCTGTGTTTGGTCAAATAACATCATACAGTGGAACCTCGGGTCACGACAGTAATTCATTCCAAAACTCTGGTCACAACCTGATTTGGTCGTGACCCAAAGTAACTTCCATCATAGGACCGTATGTAAATACAATTAATCCGTTCCAGACCGTGCGGACTGTATGTAAATATACTTTTTTAAAGATTTTTAAGCACAAAAATAGTTAATTAAACCATAGAATGCACAGTGTAATAGTAAACTAAATGTAAAAACATTGAATAACACTGAGAAAACCTTGAACAACAGAGAAAACTAACATTGCAGGAGTTCACACTAGACCCTTACAAACCGCTCGCCGTAAACACTTTTTTTTTTTTTTTTTTTAATGAGTTTTAAGTACAGGGAAAAAAATGAACATTTGAAAAATCCTTAATTTATACAAAAACTAACCATAAACAACCAAGAAAACTAACCTTACATGAGTCGAGTTCTGGCATGAAGGAAGTGAGCAGGAAGCTGGGTGGAGTGGAGATTACAGTCTTGAGGTAGAGTCCCTCTGTGCAATGAATGTCTGACCGAGAACAATGTACTGTACAGGTAGAGACTGAACACGTGCGGAAATCATCTGCGCATACAAAACGGAAGGGAAACTGGCTTGTTCGTCACTCGAGTGTGTGGTCATGAACAGATGCAAAAGTTTGGCGAACTTTTTGGTCGTAACCGATTTGTACGTGTTCAGAGACGTTCGTGACCCGAGGTTCCACTGTACTGTAGTAGAGGGAAATTGTCAGAATTAGTTTGATGGCAATATTAGTCATCAAAACAAACCCAATTAAGATATTTTCCTGCATTAATAAGGCTATTCACCTACGCCTTATCACTTTAACTTTCACATTCGAGGCAACCTCCTTGGGTTTTGCCAGCTCTTTCACAATCTTTGTTTGAAGCCATGATGCTCAGGATAATGTGAACAGATTCCCGAGGAACACATGTGACAAGCAGACTGAACCGCAGCAGACAAAAGCAGCCATCAGCTGTGAGGGTGACTGACACTTGATTGGGAACCATCAACGTTAAGCCCCATCACAAACATATTCAGCCAAGCTCTGTGCCACAAGGCTGCAGCGAAGGGCACAGCATTACAGCTGCATTGTTGACAGCATCTTGACCAGCTGCATCACCATGTGGTATGGCAACACTACTGCTATGGACTGCAAACGCCTGCAGAGAGTGGTAAAGACTGCTGAGAAGATCACTGGGACCCCACTGCCCTCTCTGCAGAGAATCTACAACTGCAGAGTTCGCAGGAGTACTGCCACGATCCTCAGGGACCCCACCCACCCACCCCTAACACGAACTGTTCACACTTCTATCCTCAGGCAGGAGGTATAGACATATGAGATGCAGGACTTACAGGCCAAAGAACTCTTTCTTTCCCAAGGCCATTAGACTCCTAAATAACTGACAGGGGTTTATAACCATGGTTCATCTCATTCTATCTATCTCATACAACTGTATTCGACTGGTCCATCACACACCTACCTGCACATTACACTTTATATTTCTATTCTGTTTTTATACTTTATGCTGCCTCTGTTACTTATTATCTATCTGCTACTTATTATTTATGTTTATCTTTATATGTTGGTTTTGTCATTTGGTGTGGACAGCAAAGAAAGAATTTCATTGTACAGGGAAACGTGTCCGCACTACTATGTTTTTGTTTATGAACTCAGAAATTAGTGCAGATGAAAAGCAGAAATGAAGACTAAGGCCAGGTTTATACTTCACACATCTTCTCCAGCGGACGCTCCTGCTAAGCAAGCGTTTTACTGTTTATACTTGAGCGCATACTTTACGTAAATCTGGAGGAATCAATAAGGTGGCAGTGCGAGATTTTATCACGGTGAGAACAGGATTCGGCTTCGCTGTATTGTGATTTGCCTGGAGCACCCATTAAATTCCGAGGACATCTTACTGCAATATCTCTGAAAAGGATGTTTAATGATTAAATCCATCAATCCAGGGATGTGCCCATTCCAGCTAGCATTGGACACGAGGCAGAAACAATCCCTAGACAGGGCATCAGCTCATCGCAAGGTGAATATAAGCACTCATATACACTAGCGTCACTTTAGTGTCTCCAAATCTGCATATCTTTTGAACGAAACCGGAGCTTACTGTGGAAACCCAGGAGAAAAACAATGTCAACTCCAGGCAGGGAATACCAGCGACGTGACTCCTTGCGAGACAGCAGCTCTACCGCTCCACCACCGTGTCACCCTCCTGTGTGTAATTATTAACAGTATTCATTATTTAAACGAAATTAACGATTTATCTGTAAAATGTAACATACATACTTTAATGCGTTTCATCATGAAAGTGATAAAGTATAAATCTAAGGATTCTAAATGTGCAGAGAGTTGGAATATCATAAATGTAATGTGTTCTGTGTGGCGATTGCTGCTGTCAGGTCAGGCGGAAGCCCCAGAAAAAAAAGACGGCACAAAAGATGGTATGTGAGACTTTTAAAATGTCATTACGATGGGGAATATGCGACGCTTGACTATAAAAGCACCACAAATGCATCTGTATGTCAGCATTTTGCTTCACCACATCGAACCATACATTAAACATCGATGCGCGCACATCGATCCCGTAGCATCCGCACAGACTCGGCTTTCTGTCACATGTAGATAGTAAACAGAGACTGACGTCATATTCCAACTTTTATCACACTGTGCCCTCCGACTTTTTGCTGGTACTGCAACTTGTGCACGCGTTGCATTAATTTCTGAGGACCTGCTCAGAGGACGCGTCAAATGAATGCTGGGAATGCGTGGCAGCCATGATAAGTGCGCATACGCGTTCTGAGTGTGAAGTATAAACGAGCCCTATCTCTGCGTTTTTAACAACTGAAAACTG
This sequence comes from Erpetoichthys calabaricus, assembly GCF_900747795.2. Lineage (NCBI taxonomy): Eukaryota > Metazoa > Chordata > Cladistia > Polypteriformes > Polypteridae > Erpetoichthys > Erpetoichthys calabaricus. Next base: position 2,053,378 of record NC_041406.2, read on the forward strand.
AGACTTTTGAAAAAGCTCTCCTGAGCTGTGTACTTCTGAAAAGACTGGATCGGCATTGCAATGTGAAAGGGTGAAAATGTAGACTTTTGCAAATACAGACTCTAATCACGATCTGATTTCTTTGTGTTTAACATGTAGCCCTTCACTGATTGGATCCTGCTCAATTACAATGTCGCATTCCTTGCTCCTACTCTGTTCAATGCTTGTATGGACTGGGTGTTGGGCAAGGTCGTGGGATCCAGCAGCTGAGGGGCATCTGTTTGTGAAGAAAAGTTCACGGATCTTGACTTTCCTGACGATGCGGTGATCTTCTTGGAGTCAATTGAGGCTCTGATAGGGGAGCTCGAGAGACTGAGCGAGGTGTCTGAGTGACTAGGCCTCTGAGTGTCCTGGATAAAAACCAAGATCCAGGCCTTTAATGACCTCTTGGGCACAGCCATCAGCAGTGTGTCTGTCTGCGGAGAGAGTGTCAACCTCGTCGAGAGGTTTACTTACCTTGGCAGTGACATTCATGTCTCTGGTGACTCTTCTTATGAAGTAAGTAGACGGATTGGGAGAGCATGGGGGGGTCATGAGGTCACTGGAAAGGGGTGTGTGGCGCTCCCAATATCTATGCAAAAGGACGAAGGTCCAAGTCTTTAGAGTCCTGGTGCTTCCTGTCTTGATATATAGTTGCGAGACATGGATGCTATCCAGTGACCTGAGACAAAGACTGGACTCCTTTGGTACTGTGTCTCTCCGGAAAATCTTTGGGTACCGTTGGTTTGACTTTGTGTCGAATGAGTGGTTGCTCATGGAGTCCCGAATGAGGCACATTACCTGCATTGTGAGGGAGCGTCAGTTACGGCACTACGGCCATGTGGCGCGTTTCCCCGAGGGTGATCTGGCTCGTAAGATCCTCATTGTTAGAGACCTGAGTGGCTGGACCAGACAAAGGGGTCACCCACGTAACATCTGGCTGCGGCAGATAGTGGATCATTTCCGGAGAAAGGGACTGCACCGTGTGTCTGTCTGGGGGGTTGAAAACCAGAATCCGAGTTGTTTCATTGTGTAGTGGGTGCGGCAACGCACTGTACCAGTGCATGCTCCCCAACTTGAGTTGACTTGATTTCTTGATTGATCAAGTTTCACAGAAGAAATCCATATTCCAACCTAAGCAGAAACAAAGGAGTTGCTTTCCACCGTGCTTATTGTGTTATTTATCAATGCATCTAAATTGCATTTTGCACAGTATTAACATGCACACATATGAAAAGGGTATATAATTTACCTATGGTTTTGAGATTACGGCGTAATCATTCCATCAAGGAGTTTAGATTAGGTTATTTGTCAATTCTAAACTAAAGCAGTATAAGACAGTGGGCATGGAAAGGCCTGATACTTGCACAGACTTGGATGTTGTAAATATGGGGTCTGGCACTGTGTGGTTTTAAATAGGAAAGGGTTTAGAAAGAGAATGAATAGAGATGGGCAGCACAGTGGCCCCGTGGTAGAGCTGCCACCTCACAACAAGGAGACCAGGGTTCACATCTTGGGTCCTCCATGCATGGAGTTTGCGTTACTGTAAGAGTTTCCTCCCAAAATCCAAAGACATGTAGGTTAGGTGGACTGGCAATGCTAATTGGCAACAGAGTGTGTGTGCGAGTGTGTTCACATACTGGTGGACTGGTGCCCTGTCAGGGGACTGTCCCTGCCTTGTGTTCTGTGATTGCTGGGACAGGCTCCAGCCCCCAATGACCCTTCTCAGAATTAAACAGACTCAGAAAATCATACAATATGGTACAGTATGACTAGAGATGCTGGCAGGTGTTTTCCAAATACTGTATGCAGATAAACAAAAATGATCACATGCTCCCCATTACGTATCCAGGCAATTTTAGACTGGTGGGTTGCGACAGACTGGTGCCCAGGCCCTAGCTGATTGCTGCATTACACATGACACTTCTAACAAGCTTTCTCTCTCCCACTACTGATAAAAAAAAGAAGTGGGGACAGAGAATGGACTGGAAGGTACACTACCATTTTCGTTGGAGGACTAAAATTAGCTCAAAAATAAAAAATAAAGAGACTCACGCTGACTTAGTTTAGAGACAAATCCAGCTATCTGCTTTCTACATATTTGTGTTTTGTTTAGCAGTAGTTTAGATTCAGGAGAATACAAGCACAATTTTGAAAGTAGATAATGTTTCACAGGCTAATAAAAAAGGGAAATGTACAAAGTCATCCCTGATCATAACAGGAGATAACAGAGGTTAACGCATGGCTCACTTGTCACCAGAGCACATGTGATACGAATGTTAACTTGTAATGAACAGATTCCACACAGAAGACAGCTAATCAGTAGCTTGCTGTAGCACCAATATCACTCTGTCAAGGCTGCCTTCAGTGAAGGGCAATAAGTCTGCAGTTATTACAACATATGCAAAGCTGTAAAAGGACTGCTTGCCTTTATGCTCTTAGTGTATGTATAGTTAGAATGCTTTTGAACACTAGAGAAATAAATACGACCGTATCTATACTTCTGCTTTGCTTCCCTTGTTTTCCATTACCAAGTAGAGTGTGATGTTCATCAGGTGATCTCACATGTCTTGAAACAAATCCCATGTGATACTGACACTGCTCCAGGAACCATGACTCAGGAGCAGGGTTGCAGTTCAAGAACTCTCACATTTTTTAATTCAGGATTTGGTTGACAGTTGGGATTCTTATTTCAGTTCAGAAATAGGAAACAAAACAACTTGAGTAATGCTGGAATGAAAAAGCATTTATTGACAGAGAAGAATTAAAACTACAAACAAGTTAAAAATTAAAAACAAAAAACGTACACTAATAGCTATGCAACATTAACATAAAAGATATGCATAAGGCTTCCTCACAAATGACAATACATAAGAAGTGTGCAAACTTTCAGAATTCAAGATTGAATCTGAAGTGCATGAAGTGTTGCACAACTAATCACTAGGATTTGTGTTCCTTTACAAGGACCACCCAGAAGCTCAGGACATTTAGAGAATTGTCAAGGAACTTACAAAATGAAAATGTGCAATCTACTGTACTGGGAGTGTGGGCTCCTAGTGGCCAAGGCTTCATAACATAAAGGGCTAACAGCGTATTTGCACTGTCTTGTGCGTGTGCAGTGGATGTGCATGACCCAGAGTCAACTGGCCTTCTGCCTTGGATTGTCATCCTTATGCTTCTGGGACATTCTCTTGGCCTCACACAAACCTGAAATTGATAAAAACTGTTTTTGGTTTCAAAGTACATTCTTTGTTTATTTAACATCATGTTATTGTTGTTCAAATTTTACCTTTGCATATTATGATTTTTAATTCTGCTTTTGTCCCATGTTTCATTGAGTTAATATTGAGTTGTTTATATTCATGTTATATGTTTTATTCTTGTTTGTTTTCTGCCCTGTCCACTTTATATTGAGCCTAAGGGGCAGGGCCACCTGATGATGCATCTGAGGGCCTGTTCCAGATGTATAACGGGAGAAGCAGCAGTTCACATTGGCATTGTGATTTTTTATTTTGATTCCCGTTCTTCTTAAATTCTGGGCTTCACTGGCTTCGGCCCATGGCTCTGGTATTAAGGGACTTTGTAGTTTTGTGATTTTCCACATTTGTTCGCCCTTTGCTTTTTACGCAAAACCAATCTTTGCCTCTTTTCTCTGCCTTGTTGTTTAGCTCTATTTTTGAATACCTTCAATAAAGATATTTCATTATAAATTTAGCTTGATTTGTCCTGGACCAGAGGTCCTCCCGCAAGCTGAGATACTTTTCTACTTTAAAGCTTCAGCCACATTTTTGCCTAGGTTGAGGCATATTCGGGGGAGTGCAGATCTGTAAAAGTGGAGGTCTGTCTGTTAGTTTTGAAACTTTCTTCTCTCCATTTTATTCTATTTGTGCATGGCAGGAATCACAACAAAAATGGGTTCGAGAATGTTATGTAATCAGACTACATTGGTGGTTCAGTGAACAGCAAGCATCAAGACAGAGCTTTTAAAACCTAAATATAATCTGTAATATCTACAAATCACACTGTCAGAAACCCACCTCATTACAATCACAAATAATATGATTACAAAAGTAAAATCATCTGGATAAGCTTAGGACACTTCCAGACATTACTTTACAAGCATCCATCCATCCTCTTCCGCTTATCCGAGATCGGGTCGCGGGGGCAGCAGCTTGAGCAGAGATGCCCAGACTTCCCTCTCCCCGGCCACTTCTTCTAGCTCTTCCAGGAGAATCCCGAGGCGTTCCCAGGCCAGCCGAGAGACATAGTCCCTCCAGCGTGTCCTGGGTCTTCCCCTGGGCCTCCTCCCGGTTAGACGTGCCCAGAACACCTCACCAGGGAGGCGTCCAGGAGGCATCCTGATCAGATGCCCGAGCCACCTCATCTGAGTCCTCTCGATGCGGAGGAGCAGCGGCTCTACTCTGAGTCCCTCCCGGATGACTGAGCTTCTCACCCTATCTTTAAGGGAGAGCCCAGACACCCTGCAGAGGAAACTCATTTCAGCCGCTTGTATTCGCGATCTCATTCTTTCAGTCACTACCCATAGCTCATGACCATAGGTGAGGGTAGGAACATAGATTGACCGGTAAATTGAGAGCTTTGCCTTATGGCTCAGCTCCTTTTTCACCACGACAGACCGATGCAGAGCCTGCATCACTGCGGACGCCGCACCGATCCGCCTGTCGATCTCACGCTCCAATCTTCCCTCACTCGTGAACAAGACCCCGAGATACTTGAACTCCTCCACTTGAGGCAGGATCTCGCTCCCAACCCTGAGAGGGCACTCCACCCTTTTCCGGCTGAGGACCATGGTCTCAGATTTGGAGGTGCTGATTCCCATCCCAGCCGCTTCACACTCAGCTGCGAACCGATCCAGAGAGAGCTGAAGATCACGGCCTGATGAAGCAAACAGGACAACATCATCTGCAAAAAGCAGTGACCCAATCCTGAGTCCACCAAACCGGACCCCCTCAACACCCTGGCTGCGCCTAGAAATTCTGTCCATAAAAGTTATGAACAGAATTGGTGACAAAGGGCAGCCCTGGTGGAGTCCAACTCTCACTGGAAACGGGTTCGACTTACTGCCAGCAATGCGGACCAAGCTCTGACACCGGTTGTACAGGGACCGAACAGCCCTTATCAGGGGGTCTGGTACCCCATACTCCCGGAGCACCCCCCACAGGATTCCCCGAGGGACACGGTCGATATACATACAGTACATACATATACATATATATACACACATATATACATACACATATATATACATATACACATATACATATTCATATTACTAAACGAGAATGGTAAACTGGATATGGACACAGGGACCTGCCCGTGGACGCAGGAGACATAGTGCGCAGGCGCCACACAAAGCCCTCCCCGCCCCAGAGCAAAACGGGTGAGACTACGAACCGTCTGACATGCCGCAAACAAGATAAAGCGAGGTCAGAAATAAAAGACAGAGTAGAAAACAAAGTAAAACGTCATAAAGAGGTTAAAGAACGGGGACAAACACATGGAGAGCAGGTTACAGATGAAGAAAACTGGAATGCAACAGCTTCAAAAAAACCTACGCACGAAACACATGTACAGCGAGGGACAGAATATAAAGGCGGAAACAACGACAGTTAAACGTCCATACCACACAGCGGAGGCAGACCCGGAAGGTGCAGGTGCCTACATCGCACGTCGGAAGGCGCGGTAAAGTACAAAAGGCAAAGGCTCCTACACAGCATGGTGAAACCCGACATAATACGGAAGGCTCAGGCATTGCCGCCAGAATTGTGAGTGGCAATAATGCGTAGTGAAGGCGCAGGCGTCACCGCCATATTGTGCGTGGCACTACTGCTGAGTGAAGTTAGGAATAATGTGCTGCTTGGTATGCCACACAAACCCCCCCATAGACTACGGAGTCCATAGAGACTACGAACGACATAACCACACAAACAACAGGAGTCAGCGCACAACCCCAGAGTAAAACGGGACAGAATATGGAGTCGAGAAAGGTTCACAAATCAAACCCGACATAATACGCCACCCCAGAATAAAACGGGACAGACTACAGAGTCGAGAAAGGGTCACAAATCAATTGGAGTACGGAAAGCGCCAGATAGTATGCAAACACACTACACAGCATGATCCACGCACCTCTAATAACCCGCAAGCAAAAACACGATATAGTACAGAAACCCCACAAATACGGACTCCACAACATATTTGAATCACATTACAGTGATACAATATTAACAGTGCAACCACACAAAACACAGGCACAACACCTGATGGGTAATAAGAATAAACGGACACTCCGTATTAAAGGTTCGTCATCCTCACACGTGAAAACTATACAGCATAAGTGAATCATCGCATTACAGTCATACATTATTAACAATTCAACCACAGAATTACGTATTAACAGTAAGTGCAATCCATTATCCATATTACTAACGCTAAACAAGGAAGAACTAATGGAGTTACGCTCATGCCTCCAAAACAATAGACCAGATACCACTGTTAACGCGACAGGCTATATTATGTCCAAAGAATATTGATGTTGATCACATAAATAACCAAGTCATTGCATTACTTCCTGGAGAAAGCCGCCTCTTTCTAAGTACTGACAAAGTTGATTCTGAAGATGAGACTGAACATCTTAATTTCCCTTTACAATATCTGAACACTATTAACCCAGCTGGATTACCACAACACAATCTTAACCTTAAAATCGGAACAATTGTCATGCTATTAAGAAACCTTAATACTAAACAAGGTTTATGCAACGGTACACGTTTAGTCATCAACACCATGACAGACAATGTTATTGAAGCAAAAATACTTACAGGATCACATCCTAACAATACTGTTGTAATTCCTAGAATTGACCTTGCAAGTTCTGCCCTTGAATTACCATTTACACTTGGGTGACGCCAATTTCCCATTAAACCTGCATTTGCCATGACAATCAACAAATCCCAAGGACAGACCATGGACAAAGTTGGCATATACCTATCTGAGCGCGTATTTGGACATGGACAACTTTATGTAGCCTTCTCATGAGTTCGCCGTTCATCTGACATTAAAGTTAAAGTTATAAATACTCCAATACCAAGGAAAACTCATTCAAGGACAACAAACCATCTTTACTACAAATATTGTATATAAAGAGATATTCCAATAAATCTTTGTGATTTACCATACAATGCGTTCTTTACTTCCTGTATGCATCATCTACACCTTTACACTCTAATGTATCTCATGCATACATCAAACAATTTCACGTTACCCAACACCAGGGGTTGGCGAGCGAAGCGAGCAGGGGACGGAGCCCCCTAGTATATACATATACATATATCCCCTGAACAATCATATATTAAATGCACAACTACAAATAAAGAGTTCTGTTTCTTGTGAAAACGTTAAAGGGGGATTTATAACAGAGAAGATCAGAAGTATTATTAAGGATTCCAATGTATTTGTTGGATACGACGTACTACATCAATCCATCATTTATTTCAGAATGAAGAACTCCTACTTTTTGCTTTGTGGTTTGACTTTCTCTTTTGCTGTTTTCAACTTTACCTCAAAATGACATGGTAGCAAATCAGAAAATCTAAATATCTCACTATCAAAACATTCTTGAGATGTTGTTAAAAGTATAAAATTTAAAAAATGAGTGCCATACTATAAAACACACTTAAAAAGGGGGGGGGTTTGGAGATGACGCCTGGCACTTGTGGGTACAAGGCAATACAGTACAGTATGTCCTTAGATGGCCAAGGGGTCCAGGCCTTGAGTCAAAGGCCTTATGACAGACAGGGCAGGAGGTTCTGTTTGGGAGCGTGATATCAATTAGAGGAAAGGATTCTCTCTTCTTGATATCTTGCTGTGCCACTTCAGCATTGCCAATTACCGGCCCATGAAAACTAACATCACAGATATGAGGAGCCTTGAATTAGAATGCTGCCTGGGGTCTGGAAAGCACAGGTACTTTTATGTTAAATGCAAAAGAGAATTATGCAGATAATTGATTGATTTTAGGACTTTATAATTGTAGCAAGTTCCTTGTGGTCCAAAATTTTAAAATGTGGGTGGGCGTAGACAAAAAAAACACTACAGAAATACAATAATGCATTTTTTTTGTCACTGCCAAAACACACTGCAGTAAATTGTAGTGGTTGCTACAACTACTGGATATTGAAATTCACATGTTTTCTAGTTGGTATTTTCGTGACCCATTAGGATCCCCCATGGTGATTCAATCGCAATCGGTGTGGGTTGTGGGGTCAAGGTTTTTCCATATTAGCATTTTCCACTTGGTGATTTGAGTGTGAACATTGGAGCAGCAAGCCACTTCCATTGTAAGCAACAGCCACTTATGACCAACCAAGCAGCAGCAGCACACGACCCACTTTTGGGTCCCACTGGTTGAGTGTTACAAGATACTGTATGAATGGCTTCTTAGAGAAAGGAACGCTCTACACTCTGTTCTCCAATAGGAAATTCATTTCAGGCACAGCCAACATCATTATAGTATTAGAAACACATCAACTGATGACGTTAAGGCTAAACTAGCTAATGAGGAAATCAAACAAGTTAAGGTGGGTCTGTAAAGGCACTCGGGCATTAATACTGAAGGATAAAATATGTCATTTACATTTTAAGATTTACAGAATGTGGTAAGCCATCTCTATTGCCATTCTAATAGAGGCACAGAAGCACTATTTTTTGTGGCACTCATCATCCACATGGAAAGATCACCAATGTTGTACCATCTTTACTAGGCATCTGTATACTTTGCTTATTGTTATTTACGGTGGTGTGAAAAACTATTTGCCCCCTTCCTGATTTCTTATTCTTTTGCATTTTTGTCACACAAAATGTTTCTGATCATCAAACACATTTAACCATTAGTCAAATATAACACAAGTAAACACAAAATGCAGTTTTTAAATGATGGTTTTTATTATTTAGGGAGAAAAAAAATCCAAACCTACATGGCCCTGTGTGAAAAAGTAATTGCCCCCTTGTTAAAAAATAACCTAACTGTGGTGTATCACACCTGAGTTCAATTTCCGTAGCCACCCCCAGGCCTGATTACTGCCACACCTGTTTCAATCAAGAAATCACTTAAATAGGAGCTGCCTGACACAGAGAAGTAGACCAAAAGCACCTCAAAAGCTAGACATCATGCCAAGATCCAAAGAAATTCAGGAACAAATGAGAACAGAAGTAATTGAGATCTATCAGTCTGGTAAAGGTTATAAAGCCATTTCTAAAGCTTTGGGACTCCAGCGAACCACAGTGAGAGCCATTATCCACAAATGGCAAAAACATGGAACAGTGGTGAACCTTCCCAGGAGTGGCCGGCCGACCAAAATTACCCCAAGAGCACAGAGACGACTCATCCGAGAGGTCACAAAAGACCCCAGGACAACGTCTAAAGAACTGCAGGCCTCACTTGCCTCAATTAAGGTCAGTGTTCACGACTCCACCATAAGAAAGAGACTGGGCAAAAACGGCCTGCATGGCAGATTTCCAAGACGCAAACCACTGTTAAGCAAAAAGAACATTAGGGCTCATCTCAATTTTGCTAAGAAACATCTCAATGATTGCCAAGACTTTTGGGAAAATACCTTGTGGACTGATGAGACAAAAGTTGAACTTTTTGGAAGGCAAATGTCCCGTTACATCTGGCGTAAAAGGAACACAGCATTTCAGAAAAAGAACATCATACCAACAGTAAAATATGGTGGTGGTAGTGTGATGGTCTGGGGTTGTTTTGCTGCTTCAGGACCTGGAAGGCTTGCTGTGATAGATGGAACCATGAATTCTACTGTCTACCAAAAAATCCTGAAGGAGAATGTCCGGCCATCTGTTCGTCAACTCAAGCTGAAGCGATCTTGGGTGCTGCAACAGGACAATGACCCAAAACACACCAGCAAATAATAATAATAATAATAATAAATTTTATTTATATTGCACCCACCTCTGAATGGCTGAAGAAAAACAAAATGAAGACTTTGGAGTGGCCTAGTCAAAGTCCTGACCTGAATCCAATTGAGATGCTATGGCATGACCTTAAAAAGGCGGTTCATGCTAGAAAACCCTCAAATAAAGCTGAATTACAACAATTTTGCAAAGATGAGTGGGCCAAAATTCCTCCAGAGCGCTGTAAAAGACTCATTGCAAGTTATCGCAAATGCTTGATTGCAGTTATTGCTGCTAAGGGTGGCCCAACCAGTTATTAGGTTCAGGGGGCAATTACTTTTTCACACAGGGCCATGTAGGTTTGGATTTTTTTTTTCTCCCTAAATAATAAAAACCACCATTTACAAACTGCATTTTGTGTTTACTTGTGTTATATTTGACTAATGGTTAAATGTGTTTGATGATCAGATACATTTTGTGTGACAAACATGCAAAAGAATAAGAAATCAGGAAGGGGGCAAATAGTTTTTCACACCACTGTATACTATTATTTTAAATAAAGTATAAATTTACAAATGACCATTCCAATACTTGGTCACTCGTGCTTCTACTAAATAATAAACTTGTGTGAGTTCTATGTTAATTAATGTCTTATTTTAATTTCTTACTTTGTCTTTTATTTTTCTTTTCTTCATTATGTAAAGCACTTTGAGCTACACTTTTTATATGAAAATGTCCTATATAAATAAATGTTGTTGTTGTTGTTGAGTTAAGGGCAGAACATGATTTTCAAAGCAGTGGGTCAACTAAGCCTGAGGATTCTATAGGAATCTATGTTATAATTTGGGTTCACTTTAATAAACAGGCTTAAGGTGGCTCAACAGCTTTCATACACGGAAGGTTTCAAGTGATGTGAAAATGGCATCTATTGATGCCCTGTTAACAGTTGTTGAAGATCTGTGACTATAGTTTTTTGTTGTTATAAAGCAACAGGGATCCCAAAAGAGATAAAAACCTCAATGATCACCGAACAAGATTTTAGTTCTGCAAATACAGTCCACTCTTCCTCAGCCTTAGTAAGAACAGCACACCACTCAAGTTACCCACTAAATGTCAACTCATACTGTATCAACAGTAAAGTAAAAATTAACAAAACAAAAATAACTATAAAAAGAAAATAAATATTAGCAATTACAGTCAATTACTCAACAAAAGAAAAGCACCTGAAATAAGTTCTGCATGTAACTATTAATATTAGTTAAAACACCATAATTTATTAATGCATCTAACTATTAATATTAGTTAAAACACCATAATTTATTAAAGCTATCTAAATAAAGCACTTGCAAAGGAGCTGATTTAGTGTATAACAGGAATATTAAATATGACGCTGATGTTAACCTTTTATTTCAGTATCTAAATACACAGAAGAAAAAGTGAAATATTATTCCACTGTGCAACTATCTTGGCCCGGGATAATCTGGAGTTCTGCTCCGTCTCCACTATCGGCAGCACTCAGCCCTTTGTGCAACACACAAACTGTTGAACACTGTGCGGTCCTTGGTATGTACCCCATGGCCGTGATCTTCTGCCCACACATAAACTGCAGTTTCCTTTCTAACACCACGCTATCTTTATATCACGCAGAGGGGAGCTGCACCTGTCATTAATTGGATCAAACTCCTTTTGCCTCCTGGTGTAGAACATTCATTCTTTATAATAACAACTAGCTGTGTTAAGTTTCATAAGACAATGGACGTCAGTTGTAGTGTCGTCAGTTAGTTATACAGTACTTCTCACACACCCGATTAACCAAGTGCTTTCTGTATACAGTATTTGCAGGTTTTTTTTGTTTTGTTCTTTACCAAATGCTAATATTATTGGCAGGCATTAACTGGTGTGAAATGATTCAAACAATACAGAAGAAAAGGTTTTGGGGCAGCCACCCGTATATTTGAAGTTGGCTGCCAAAAGCGAAGGGTTGTTCAAAATAAAGGTCTTAACAGACCTGACCAGACCTGATTGGTTTAGATTCTACCTCTCAGGCCGCACTCAGTTCATACAGCTTAAAACTTTCACATCCTAACCCACTGCTGTTACTTCTGGTATGCCCCAGGGCTCTGTCCTGGGGCCTCTTCTTTTTATTATTTACCTTCTTCCCCTTGGCAATATTTTTTGCAAATATAACATTAATTTTCACTGTTATGCTGATGACACCCAGCTCTACCTTGCTAGTAAACCCACCTCCTCTTATCCACCACCCTCGCTAATTGACTGCATTGCTGAAATTAAATCCTGGTTTTCTTCAAATTTTCTTAAATTAAACAGTGACAAAACTGAGATTCTCCTCATTGGTTCAAAATCATCATTATCCAAAACCAATAATCTTTCTCTTATTATTGATAACTCTGTTGTTTCCCCGTCATCTCAGGTCAAGAGTCTGGGTGTCATCCTCAACAGTACTCTCTCTTTCCAATGTCACATTAATAACATCACCCAGTCTGCTTACTTCCACCTACGTAATATTAATCGCATTCGCCCCTCCCTCACTCCTCATACCACTGCCATTCTTGTTCATAGTCTTCTTACTTCTCGGCTGGACTACTGCAATTCACTCCTCTTTGGTCTCCCTAATAAATCTCTTCATAAGCTTCAGTTAGTCCAGAATTCTGCAGCATGTATCATCACTCGAACCTCATCTATTCACCATATTACTCCGGTCTTACAGCAGCTTCATTGGCTCCCGATCAAGTTTCAAACTGATTTTAAGATTCTGCTATTAAAATTTAAGGCCATTCATAACCTCGCCCCTCCATATCTGTCTGAGCTTCTTCATGTTGCCATTCCATCCCGTAACCTTAGATCCTCTTCCTCCACCCTTCTGACCGTCCCTCCCGCCCGCCCGTCTAACCACCATGGGGAGCAGAGATTTCTGCCGTTCTGCTCCCAACCTCTGGGATTCATTACCTGCGGAGCTCCGAAACATCAAATCATATTCATTTTTCAAATGCAAACTTAAAACGCATCTGTTTAAAATGGCTTTTTCTTTTTCATTCTGATTACAGTGGTTTTGTTTGTTTTTAATTTTTATATTTTCTGATGTTTTAAGTTGTTTATAATTGTGTCTTTTATTTATTTATTTATTGTTTGTTCGGTGTCCTTGAGTTCTCTGAAAGGCGCCTTGTATAAATAAAATGCATTATTATTATTATTTTTATTATTATTATTAGTCTAAAACAGAACTGGCAGGCAGACAAAACATGGCGGTTTTAAAGCTGGGGTGGGGAACTGACACTGTCTGGGCAGGAAGAGGAAGTGATGTCATCTGGGCAGGGACCGAAAGTGAGGTTATTGGGCCCGGAACTGGAAGTGACATCATCGGGCCCAGGTGGAATTTCCCCGTGTTCAGTCTGGAGAGGAAAAAGAGAAAGGATCGGTGTACTCTGCCGTCCCCGGGTCCGGCATGGAATTATCCTTTTTGAGCCCTTTAGCTGCCTCCCATGCGCACATGTGTAACATGTTTTATTGAACATAAAACCCTGAGGCTGTGCGTTCAGATCCTGTTATTGACACTGTGTGACCCCAAGCAAGTCACGTCACCTGCCTGTGCTTCAATTGGAGAAGTAAAAGAAACCACTCGTAACTCAAGTGTTTCAAGTTTCCTTGGATAAAGGTGTCAGTCAAATAATGAGCAATACTATTATTATTAGGTCACTAGAGTTGCTTACTCTTGAATATGCTATACACCGTTGCCAGTTATTTTCTAATCCACGTAGTCCTGAACAGGGTCGCCTATCCCAGCTAGCATAGGGTGCAAGGCGGGATCAAACCCTGGGCAGGGAGTCGGTCCATCAGAGGGCGAGCAAACACTAGGGCCAATTTAGGATCGCCAATTCACCTAACCTGCATGTTTTTGGACTGTGGGAGGAAATCAGAGCACCTGGAGGACACAGGAAGAACATGCAGGGAGGACCTGGGATGCAAACCCTGGTCTCCTTACTGCAAGACAGCACCACTACCACTGTGGTGCTTATACACAATTGTCCAGGAGGAAAACACTTCTGCATTAGATCAATTCCTGCTTTTCCTGGTGACCTGGCTTTTGTTGATGGCCATCGCAAAACTATTTTACAGAATAGAGTATTCGTTTGAACTGAAATGGACAATCGGCTATGTTGTCTCTAAGCTGCACAGCGCTTTTTTTTTCCCCCCCAGGATGCCTTGCAGTACTTTTGAAATGTTGTGTGACTGTTATCGTGGTTTTCACCCTTTGGTAACGCACTCATAATTCAAGGAACTCCACGAGTAAACCCCTGCTTCCCTGCTTGTTGTTTGTTTGTTGTAGGGAATCCATTCCTGGACAAGTTTATCCATTCCCGGGAATTCGGGAATCCTGGGCTCCCGGGGATGACACAGTGCACGGGCATCTCACATGTGAATGGTTTTAGAATGACCGACACTTATTTTTAATAAAACTACTGCAATATGTTGACACCAATAAAAGACTAACCTTATCTACAAAAAGTTCATGCTGTCATATAAGTACATGTATCTAGTTAGTTGCGGTAATAAGAGCATAAAAAGCACAACGTGTCCAGTGTGCGGTCGTCCAGGCATGAGCGCACCTTTGTGCAGAAGTACGCCAGCCGCTGAGAAAGCACGCTCTGCCTCCACTGAAGTAGGTGGCACAGTCATCAGATACTGATAGACTTGTTCGAAACAACACCCGCTCTTGCCGTTGCTCGGAAACACCGCCATTTCAGCTTTTACTGATGCATCCAGTTTCTTGTCATCATTCTGTGATGGCAAGATTCTTGGCACAGATAATGTGGATGCAACAGACTGACGCATTGCAATTTCAAGTTGCTGTTCAAAGCTGTCAACAGCACAGACGTCAATGAACTCTGCTCCGTCCCAGCATTCGTGAGCTGCAGAGTGCAGACACCTCCCAGTCCACTGTGCTCAGTCTTAGTGGGAGTTGGGAGACTGACTGCTGCTGGTCTGTTGTTGAATGAATTAATGAGCAACACACTACACCGTGGGCCAAAAAACAGTGGCACTTAATTATTTTCAACTATAACTCTGTTATTTCTTGATCGATTTTTACACGATTTTTTTATATATGCAAGCTTGGCCTTTCCCGTTCACCCAGGAATTCCAGCAGTTTCATTCCCGGGAATGCAGGAATGAAAAATGTCCAGGAATCCCGGGCTCCCAATTACCAGGATTCCCTAGTTTGTTGGTGCTTGGTGGAGCTCAATACACTAACCCCCAGTTGGTGTGTGAGAGCTTCACAGTGCTCAATACATTATGGCAGGATGAGGTGATGGAAGGGATAACCAAGATGAGAGGCGGTACACAATCCAAAAGTGCTGGTACTCGACAGCAAAAAAATCAGTGCTGGCTAACCAGCTGAGCTTCAAGAGAGGCCCCCTGAAGCTAATTAAAAGGGCAAGTTCAGTTATAAGATGCACTCTAGACGCCCTGGAAGGTATAGTGACAGACAGAATTAAAACTGAGTGCCATTATGAACAATGTTGCATATCCTCTCCGTGACACACGAACACTGAGGACTTTCAGCCAACGAATCATTCATCAGAAGTGTGTCAAGGACTTCTTTATACCAATAGCAATATGTCTGCATAATGCCTCACTGTGACTGGGAGTTCCGAGTGAAAAATTTAAATTTTCTTTGTTAATTCTCTTGCTTTATTGTCATTCTGTTGCGTGTTCAGACCAAAGTGTGTGTATATATTTATTTACCTTCCTACTTATGTGTTGATTTTTTAAAGAGCTTCTGTAAAAAAACAAATTTCCCATTGTGGACAAATAATGGCCTGTCTATCTATCTTCACCAAACTTTCTCATTCTCCACTTCAAAATGTGACCTTCTCCTGTCCAGAACACTGTCCTGTCTGCAGTCGTTTGCCCACCCTATTGGTTAGGGTGTAATTTGTGTGGCCCATCAACCACCTCTGCTGTGTCCTTCATTTGCATAAAGCACTCTCTCAGCACAGCATCAATCATGTAGGTTAGCATCAAATTGTAAATACCATCAAAACACACTGTCGGCAAATTTTCCAAATTCTATAAACACCACCAAATTTCAATCAAAGCCTTCAAGGTATTTTTGAGACTTTTGGGTATTTAGTTTTTCCTATGGGGGATTGGGGGTGTTGCACCTAAACAGTCATAGATCAAAATGTCCTTTTTCAGTCGATACCTACAGACCTACATACACAATAATGCCAACTTTCAGCCTTTTAATTGAACAGGAAATAGTGTGTTTGTTGATTTGTAAACGAGCGAGTGAACCAAGTTTGCATTATAAATACACACACACACACACCCCCATCAGCCACATTAAAACAGCTGACATGTGAAGTGAGTAAAATTGATTACCTTGTTACAATGCCACATGTTAATGGGTGACATATAGTTGGCAGCAAATGAACAGTCAGTTCTTGAAGGTGACATGTTGGAAGCAGGAGAAATGGCGTACAGACATGAGTGACTTTGGAAAGGGACAAATTATAATTGGCTAGCCAACTGGGTCAGGCATATCCAAAACGGCAGGTCTTGTATAGTGGTCAGCACCTACCAAAAATAGTCCAAGGAAGGACAACCAGTCAACCAGTGACAGGGTCAGGGGTGCCCAAGGCTACCCCGTCTCACAGAAGAACTAGTCAATGCTGGCCATGAGAGAAAGGCGTCAGATCACAAAGTGCATTGCAGCTTGCAGAATAACTGCACACTGGTCAGAGTGCCCATGCTGACCCCTGTCCACCACCTACAACAGGCACATAGAGAAAGCATCAGAACTGGACCATGGAGCAATGGAAGAGGTTGGCCTGTTCTGATGAGTGTGTGTCATTTACATGCAGAAGAGATGGCAACAGCTAACAAGCACTACAGGAAGAAGGCAAGCTGCTGGAGGCACTGCGACACTCCAGGCAATGTTCTGTTGGGAAACCCTGGCTCCTGCTATTCGCTTTAATGTAACTTTGACTCACACCACCTACCTAAAGATTATTGCAGACCACAAACAACTCTTCATGACAATGGTATTCCCCAATAGCCGTGGCCTCTTTCAGCAAGACAGTAAGCCCTTCAACACTGCAAACATTGTTCAGGAATGGTTTGAGAATCATGACAAAGAGTTCAAGGTGTTTACTTTCCAATAACAACAACTGGAAAGTTCACCCAGGTATCGTTCAACGAGGTCTTTTTATTGTACTTTTCAGTTTCTGCATTTGATACTAGAAGAAACAGCAAAGTCATAAAGGAGATTTCCTCCACCGTCACGGCCTACTTTACTTTTCGTAACCATGCAAAATGAAGACCTGGCATAAAAATAAAACAATCCTTTTATTACATCAATCCAGTGCTTTTAGTAAAGTGGAACTTGAGCTGTAGATCTGAGAAACTGAATATGTTCCTGCTTTACATGCATCTCTGAACAGGTAAAACAACAAAACACAACTGAAATAGAGAACCCCTGCTGGTAGACAATGAGAGTGATAAGGCATTAAAAGCTCACAATTCCACATTCCAGATTTTACCATTATCAAAGAAGCAAAAAACACATTTTCCCTGTGCTCAATGAATAGTTATTTTAAATGTACTGCTTTAGAGGCTGAATAACACTCGATCAGTGGTTAAGGTGTCTACGTCTGAACTGACACTCTTCTGTACCAACAATTCAACATGTGACCTGTACTTCAGATATGCCTCATAATGCAAAAATATGAAAAACCCAAAATAGACACCTGATTTATCAGATGCTTTGGAGAGCAGTGTCAGCAAATTAGTATCAGTTTAAAAAATAAATAAATAAAATGTAACAAAATGTGCACATCACACCTTTCTGACTATTTACATGAATAAACAATTTCATTTTTAATACACATCACAAGCTGTGAGAGTTATCAACTGTCACTTCACTTTTCCACCCTCTGATGACCTTCCTGAATCGCCGGCTGGTAAGAGGGAATGAGGCTAACTGGAGTAGCTGGACAGAGAGATGAATATTTATTGAGGAAATTATAATAAACATCTGTATGGAAAGTCAGGAAAAACCTGAAGTTCCGTGGACACAGTCAAAAGGAGAACAACAAGAAGTCATTTACCAAAGACACAAAATGCAAATGCAAAACCACTGTTGATATTAAAAGGTGAACTAGCAGAAGCTAATAATCAAAAGGTATACTGTCAGTAAAAAAACAGAAATTAAACCACCAAAAAAGCCAAAACATGAACGACAAGAGTTAAAAATTTCAGACATACTTGTCACAAAACCTAAACGCAAAGCTGCCAACAATGTTAAAAAGGTCAACAGGCACAAGTCAATTATCCAAAAGACACCAATCAAAAAAAATAATCATCATCAAGAGCACACACTGAAGAAGCTAAATGTTTGAATCCATAATCCTGAAAACTGCACCAAATTAGGCACAGGGTTTATAAAGCATAGCAACAGCTACACGGAGTTTCCAGTCTTCTGAGAGTAATGGCCCTAGTAACAGAGCAGCACGTCTCGAAAACATGGCCATAACATGTTAAGGCTTACAAAATGGCAATAGGGCCAACCTGAAAAATTACAAAATAAAATTCTATTTACTAATAATTAAATTAACAATACAAAATATTAGGCATGGGACAATGCGATGTGAACTGTATTGTGGGGTAAGTGTAATTCAGCATTCACAATAAAACATTCCCACTATTTTTATTAAACCTTCTTAAAAAGAAATGTACTGTATATTTGGTGATACTTATTATTATATGTTCATAAATCAAAACTTTGCAAAACAAATTTAGATTGATGAACAAATACACAAGTTTTAACATTCTGTCCATTTTGTAAGTGTTTTCTGTAGTATTAAAATAATCCTAAACATAGTAATGAACACCGAGATGGAAAGACAGAGGCACATACCAAATGACAGTTACACCCAAGAACAGGCGTGTCGTGTTTATTTACCAATAAAAGAGCGAACTTTGAGAAGTTGCACCTTCCCACTGTTATGGGAAAGGGAAAGACTTCACAAAACAGCAGGCACCAACTGGCAACTAGGACTAGGCATGGCTAATTTGCACTGTTCCTCATGTTGTGTTACTCTTCTGGCATTCCCGATTGTCTTCCACTGTCGTGTGCAGTCTCTCTCTGCAATCCACTTAAGGCCACTTATCTTCTGGGAGTGTTTTTATTTATCCTATGCTCTGGGGGTCTCTACCTGCATACCTGACCCTTACCTGGGCTTGTAAGGATGTTTTCAGGGTTTATGGGAAGCAGCTCAGCTTGTGTGAATCATGAATTCAGCTCAGCCTACCTTCATGGTAACCTGATGACTACTACATCATTAACATAAAATGTTTACACTGCAGTAACTGAATGCGTGCTGCATGTTGATTAGCACATGCAAGTAAGAATTACACCAAACTCTATACATGTGACAATAATGAGCCTATTAAAGTATAATATTAAAGTTACTGCAATGCAAAACCATCCAAATGAAAAAAAAAAAGTTTTCTGTGTTGACATCAAATGTTACTTCAACAATGGCTGTCCTATTAACCTGCTTTAATGGCTTACTGACCCATTAGCTTTGGGTTCTGACCAATGTACAAAGAACATACATTTCCTTTTAAGAAAAATATAAACATCAAAACTCTTCATGAAGCAAATACCTCTCTGCTGTGACGATATCCCCATCATGCATTGGGTACAGAGGCCGCTAGAGAATCTGGACCAGAAAAGCAAGCACTGTCACTGTGAACTTGGCGTCTTTCTTTCTCTATCATACTAGTCGACTGCTCTTGAGTGCAACATTTGGTCCAGTGCTGTTTAATACCTCCTTACTGTATTCTACCATGATGTCTGAATCAGGATCAGAGAAAGGTGTTATTAAGGTCTCAAGCACTCATTCTCACATCTTTGGCTTGTCTCTCAGTAGCGTTAGAGTATATCATGAGAAGTTTCCCAATATCATAAGTATATGCATTGGCTGTCTCAATTGAGTTAATTTTGAACACAAGTTTATGGATTCAGTTATTCAATCATGAAACAATGTAGCAATTCACCACACTCGTCTGAGGACGCAGCTTACTGAAGTGTGTGTGTGTGTGTGTGTGTGTGTGTGTGTGTGTGTGTATATATATGTTAAAAACGTAACCTGCAACCCCAGCGCACTTTCACGTATGGTAACGTGTATGTTTTGCGCGGACCAATTTCACCTTCAAATCATCATGCAGCAGGTGGATAACAGGTCTGCCAAAGCACAGTTGGTTTGGCATGTTACACCTTAGTTCTACTTTTTCAGTGAAATTTTTAAAAATTCCTGCCTTCAACAAAAGATTTTCTCATTTGCCTTTGTTTTTCATTTCAGTCACGTGATAATGTCATACAATACACAATACATCGCCACATTTCGTATCGGCAGTATTCTCCATCCCAAAACTTGATACAACAAAATTGTGCCTACAAAACACTCAAGTATTAATATTCTGGAAGTTTAAAGGTTCCAAGAAATCAAAACACAAAATTATTTGAAGCAAAAAAAAAAAAAAAAACAACACGATCCCAAATAATTCAAACACAACATGAAATAGAAGCTTCTACTTCCCCAAGGTTTATGGCTTGAAGATGGTCCTTTTTGACCGTTTAATGAGAGAAAGATAACTTTTAAAGAAAAAGTCTGCTTCTTTTTGTTTTCTCCTCTCGGTGGTTGAAGGTATGAAGGTGCAACTTACAAAGCTACAGCTTATCATGGACAGATTTCAGCATGTCATACAATGAAAATCTGGAGGAAGTGCAAGAAGATCTAAAGATCCGAAAAGACAGCTCTGCAGTTTTAACAAAGACATTAACATTTTAGAGCTGGTATTAGCAGACGGTTGATAAACCCAAATATAACACAATACCTAGTCCTTCTGTACCAAGGACGATATACATTAAGGTAGCATCTCTGTGGGCTGATGATTGAGCTCAGCCCACAACAAGGTATGCCAGCCCTGAAATGCGCGGCAACCCAAGAGCTACATCAATGGCAATCTATTACATCCATGGTTCCATCTCATCACTTCACAAAGCCAGGTATCCAACAAGACTACTTCTTGAGAAACAAGCGAGATAATTGCTTGTTGTTTTTTAACATTATTAAAAAGATGCAACAGAAGCATATTGCGTACACTGCGGGTCTGAAATACACTTGTAATTTCAGGCCTCTTTCCATGAAGCTAAGATGTGGCTCATCATTTATTGGAAGAATGCATGCGCGCACACACACACACATACATGCATACACACATGGTCTCTTGGTGACTGAGTGGTTTCTTTGGTACTAAAGTATTAAACTATTAAGCTTTTGTTCAAACAGCTTCAAAGACAATGTCAGTGTTCCATTCCAAAAGATATTTGCACCAGTAACTAAAAAACACACACACGTGCCATTGCCCGGGTTCTGTCTAATACTTACAACCCACTAAATAAGCTAAAAACAGTCACTGCTGTTAAATGAAAGAGACTCTTTAGGCACTATGGCACCATGTCATGTCTGGAATACACAAAAAAATCTTCTGTTACTTCAAATTAAAAAAATATTTACAAATATTTACACCAAAATACTATGTGCATTCTGAAAATATCTTGTTGTCTTTTCATACTTAACTCTGGCAGCCATTCTAAGCTTTATAAATAGAGTGTGCTGCTAATTTTGGCTTGGCTTCCATGTTATCAGTGAGTTCCCTGTAGCTAACAAGATGTTAAGTGCAACACAGGGAGAAAAGCATTTAATAATTTAACGAAAGCCCTCTGGCCAGACAACTTTTAAATAAAATTACTTAAAAAACACATTCATCTAAATCTAGTTTGCAATGGAACGCAAACCACTGCTTTGGCATCACTGACAAATGAAGACCAGAACTTTCAAAACGTTCTCTCATTTCCTTCTTTCCTGTTAAGGCAACACTGATTCATGTCCCCTTTGAGCATTTCTGACCTCCATATTGTAAGAACAGTCTGAAATTTAAAAAAAAAAAAAAAAAAAAATCTTTGCATTTATATAGCGCTTTTCTCACTACTCAAAGCGCTCAGCAATTGCAGGTTAAGGGCCTTGCTGAAGTGCCCAACAGAGCAGAGTTCTTTTTGGCATTTACGGGATTCGAACTGGTAACCTTCCGATTGCCAGTGCATTTCCCTAGCCTCAGAGCCACCACTCCATCCAGAGAGCATCTACTGCACAAAAACATTTCGCTAACTCAATGAGTGATCTCAGTGCTGCGAAAAGGAATACTTGGTTCAAAAAAAAAGATACTTTTCATATGTTACTTACCTCATGTAGTTTGTAGTGATGGCTGAGAAAAATTTTGGATGTCATGCTTTCATGCAGAATTCAAACAAAGATCTTGATAGAAAAGTGTAGGTGACCAATGCTGGACAACAGCAAACTTTATCAAAAAAGTCTATTAAAACATCTCACACTAATAATGCTGCATAACCCAAGTGCCAAGTCAACCAGTCGATGCTCACAATGTCCCAAACACATGAATTTTTAGTATACTGAAGATAAGTCTACCCCCTCTTTCTTTGGTCAAAAGTCAATCCCACATGCCTCGTTTCCTCTTTATGATGTGTGCTGGATTTATCCAGAAGTATCTATTTAATATTTTGGCAACAAAATGCCTGTGTTTTGCACGTTCTGATCACATGACTGGTTAATGGACATGTGGATTAGGTGATTTGAGTAATCTCAGTTTTCTTTCTTTTCCCTTTATCCATGGACATTTTCACAGCAATTGCCATTGTACAGCATTGGTCACCACTGCCTCTTATTGTATCAAACTTTTGCCATCTTCATTTTGCATGAAAACATTACATTATTTTTTTTTTCTTGTCCATCACTACAAACTACATTACATGGAGTAAATAACATTTAAAAATATATCATTTTTGGGTATTCCTTTAATGGGCATAAACTGAAGTTAACAGAAAATGAAACTGCTACTTGTATGATAGGTTAGACAAACAAATCAAGTATCAGTCAATAAATGGAGCACACAATATCTTGTCTGAAGAATTTATTGCTTTACAGTTCATGCCAAAATACAGCTGAAAATCTGATATTGTGTTTAAAAGCTGAAATAAAATCTGTCTTTATATCATTATTTTGGAGAAAATCTCTTATGGAAATGAAGCAGATACACTAATTGACTTAACACATGAATTGTTTGGTAAAGTGATATGTGTGACGGTGGGGAAGGCGTTATCAGGAAGGTGTATCACGTCCTAGTGAGCTGAATGACTTCCAGCCTGTCACTCTGACGTCACGTGATGAAGACCATGGAGCAGCTGCTGCTTCACCACCTGAGGCCACAGGTCCACCACGCCCTCGACCCTCTGCAGTTCGCATACCAGGAGAAGTTGGGAGTGGAGGATGCCATCATCTATATGTTACACCGATCCCTCTCCCACTTGGACAGAGGCAGTGGTGCTGTAAGAATTATGTTTCTAGACTTCTCTAGCGCCTTCAACACAATCCAACCTCTGCTCCTTAGGGACAACCTGACAGAGATGGGAGTAAATTCCAACCTGGTGGCATGGATCATGGACTATCTTACAGATAGACTTCAGTATGTGCATCTCGGGAACTGCAGGTCCGACATTCTGGTCAGCAGCACAGGAGCACCACAGGCGACTGTACTTTCTCCGGTCCTGTTCAGCCTATATACATCGGACTTCCAATACAACTTGGAGTCCTGCCACATGCAAAAGTTCGCTGACAACACTGCTATCGTGGGCCGCATCAGGAGTGGGCAGGAAGAGGAGTATAGGAACCTAATCAAGGACTTTGTTAAATGGTGCGACTCAAACCACCTACAACTGAACACCAGCAAAACCAAAGAGCTGGTGGTGGATTTTAGGAGGACCAGGCCCCTCATGGACCCCCGTGATCGTCAGAGGTGACTGTGTGCAGACCTATAAATACCTGGGAGTGCAGCTGGATGATAAACTGGACTGGACTGCCAATACTGATGCTTTGTGCAAGAGAGGACAGAGCCGACTATACTTCCTTAGAAGGCTGGCATCCTTCAACATCTGCAATAAGATGCTGCAGATGTTCTATCAGATGGTTGTGGTGAGCGCCCTCTTCTACGCGGTGGTGTGCTGGGAGAAGAAGGACGCCTCACACCTGGACAAACTGGTGAGGAAGGCAGGCTCTATTGTAGGTATGGAGCTGGACAGTTTGACATCTGTGGCAGAGTGGCGGGCGCTGAGCAGACTCCTGTCAATCATGGAGAATCCACTGCATCCACTGAACAGGATCATCTCCAGACAGAGGAGCAGCTTCAGCAACAGACTGCTGTCACCGTTCTGCTCCACTGACAGACTGAGGAGATCGTTCCTCCATCACACTACGAGACTCTTCAATTCCACTTGGGGGGGTTAAAAAAAGCGACAGTGCAGGACGTCAACTCTCTGCCTTTCTAAAGCAGAAGAACAGAAGAGAGCTACACTCCTACAATCTTCTGAGAGAATGGACTGCCCTCCACAGCGCTTCGTACAGCTGGGCTGAGCAGGTGCCATTCCAGGAGGTTATGAAAGGCTTAAAGTACATATGGACAGCGAGTTCACATTCAGCGTTTTTCCCTTCACTCCCTAACATGTGCACTCCAATGTATACAGGCAGGTTAATTAAGCTATTTCCTATTTCTCTAATACTCAGCATCAGCATCTCCTTGTAGGTTTGTTCCAGTAACCCTACAGGCTCATATTATTATCAGTACATGGAGATTTTCTTTTTAATCCACACTCGACACCACACTTTTTTCTCTCACAGCACATTACATTTACTTGCAAATGGGTTACTCCTTTATTCCCATTAATTCTCTTCTGTGCTAAATGATATAATTATGAAGCCCCTGTAATCTTCATCCACACCTCAATTGTGATGGAACTGACAGTAATAGACCAACCTTTTCAATATGTCTTTTAAGTTTTTTAACCCACTCCTACTCACAGATATATCCATTTATCTATCCATTTTTTTAAACTGCTTACCCAGTTCAAGTGTGTAGGAAGCTGGTGCCAATCTTCTCACAGTGAGAAGGCATTCTTAGGCTTTGCCCGTAGAACCGCTGAGAAAGTTATGTTTAACAGAAACATCTAGAAAAGAAGAGGCTAAACTCTTAGGTAGACCCCAATTAGTTTATTTTATCTAAACGATAGACAGACGCACAGATAATGAAAGGCACTCTATAATAGACAGATATATAGTGCAATTCATTATCTATCTGTCTGTCTGGCTATCTAACAGATAGGCAAATAGATAATGAAAGGCACTATATAACAGACAGTCAGACAATGAATGGCATTTTATAACATCCTGTGTTTGCCCCCAGGGAGAAATGAAATTTTACAGAAAAAGAAAAAAAGAAAAAAAAACTAATAATGAAAACAAACAAAACTGCCCAGACACACAAGAACGTCTGACTTGGATAATCGAGAGGTGCTGTAGTCAAAAACAGGGTTGTGGAGTACAATAAGATGTAGACAGACCTGCTCAGATTGTACCACAGTTTTATATTTAAAGAATAGTATCCTAATGATACAAAAAGTGTACAGCTGGACCCTGGTCACACACTAGCACCACAAGTGCTCAACTGCTCAGCCCTGGGCCCTTTGAAGTGCCACAACCTTCCAAACTCCAAAGTTCTGCACAGTCCTACAACATCAGGAGAAAACAACAGCCACAGCATCGGCTGCTGCATTCGTTTGCCGACTTTATCTCGGGTCTCCCATTAGAGACTGTGGATTTGCATGCTGGAAGATTCTTTACAACAAGAACAAACTTATTGTTTGCATTGTGACTGATCTGTGCCTACTTCGTCACTGTTGTCATCTTGATGTGGCACTGTAAGCAGAACGACCTTTCACAGTGTAATTCCCAGCAATGAAACTGGCCCATCAGTGGAGTTAGCGCTCCCTGCTAGACACAACAAGTGAAAATCTCTCACAGTGAAGAACAGCTTGGACATAAAGTGCACTACAGCTTATAATAAATAACAAAAAGCAAGTGGATTCTTCTGTGCATACACAAAACTAGATTCCTGAGCTGCAGCACACTTGTGATCTTGGGTATTTCAACACTCCTATACGTATTTCAGCTCATGAAGAATATCAACACTGCTTCTTCATTTTAACCATACATATGCTTGTCACCAGACATTAGAGAGATTTCCTGGTTTCCTTAAAGTGCACAGGGTTGAACAGATAATTAAAAAAAAAAAAAAAAAGAAGGGATCACAACACATTCATCGTACCACTGCAGCTGCCTTCAGTGCTTCATCTCGTTTCATTTTCTTTCTGACAGCATAATTTATGGCTGCAGATTTTAGCAGGAACCAAGACGTGTTTATGGGCATTTTGCTTTAGTCGCTAAAGCGCTGGACTATAAAGCACAAGGTCACAATTTCAATCTCAGCTACCAATCCTCTGAGTAGCCCTGGGGAAGTCACTTTCGCCATCAGTGCTCACACTAAATAAATGCTGAAACAACTGCACTGTGCACTTATCATCCACACATCCCTTTGGATTAAAGCAGTACTTATTGAACTCCTCCATAAAACAGGCTGCCAGTCAGCCTGAAAAGCTCCTGGAATTGTAACATCAGACTCAACATGATAGTTGGTTGGAGGGATTCACACTACACAACTTTTCCAACAACTTAGACTTCATTTACCAATCTGATTGAGCTAGAGACAGTTGTTGTGCGCCTGTGACTGCCAGTCGGATAGGTCCACACCACTAGCAACTCAGACTGACCAGTGTGCGACTCGCCCTCACATTATAAAATGTGGTAGGTAGTGGGCTAGTGAGTTTTAGAGTTGATGACCAATAAGCTCTCAGTTGTACTCTATGTACAATACATACAATGCATGGAAAGAAGGAGAATGGATGGATTAGGACCTTGAAAGTAGAAGAGAGGTTCTTTTGTCTGATATCTTACATTTCTTGTATCACTACGGGATGGAAAAAGGAAGAAGATGAGTAGCTGCAGCTGGACTTGCCACCCCTGGAAACCATTTGTACAGCTACTGGGCAGTGAGTCTCCACTACTTTTTGGAAATTTACAACTCTGCTGAGAAGTTGTGAGGCATTTGTATAATCTGTCATCCCCTGCAGTTCCTAGCAGTACAATCCAACATCCTCAAGGTGATGAGATCAGGCAATTGCAGCGGTCAAGTTTGACATGCCCTCCATTTAGGAATTGTGTAGTGCGCGGGCAACTGGAGGGTTGACGAGTGATGGATACACACATTGGACTTATGGGTTCAACATCAAGAGCAGCTGACTGAAATGCATGACAGAAAAATCCTTATTGTGTGCGCATCCATCAATCCCAAAATACATTTTCAGTTACATGCTACATCTACACTATTACATTTTCATTTAAAAATGCAGAAATGAGTCCCTGTTTTTGGCCTTTTATTCATTTATCACCTGAAAACGGAGACTTCAGAAATACATGGCCGTGAAGTTTGCTTTCAGAAAATGCTGCATTGCAGAGAGGATGGGTGAAAACAAAGAGTTTTGAAAACACCGTAATCATGCACTGATGATTTGTGAATCCTGCTCATTACAAGGTCTCTTTCATCGACTGGTCAGAGTAGACATTGGGGCGGGGTTGTTGCCTTCTATTGCACGTGTGGTGCTGCTTACCTGTGCGCATCTTAACTTCTTTTCATACAGTTTGAATGCTGCACACATGCACAAAAGGCAAACAATTTATCAGTCGCTTTGTGATAAACCCCATCCATGGCCAGCATCATTACGATCCCTTCAAAGATTTTTCTGCTGATTTGTGCAGTGTAGGCAAACGTCTAACGTCATATGAGTTTTGGTTTCATTTCATCGTGGATGGAGATTGTTTTCATTTAAAAACATTGATAACTGTGATAAGACACAATGGCAGCCTAAACGGTTCAAAAATATTTGATAACAATTAAAGTAAGCAGAAAAACAAACAAAAAAAAAACACATCTGAATCATAATCAGTGACCCTAAAAACCCCCTAAATGAGTGCCAAATCTCAGAAAATGAAGTAAAGCACATTAAAAAAAAATGACTGCAATAGTATAAAAGTCAGAACAGTGTACTTTCTAGTTATGCAAGATTGCAGACATCTGCTCGTCGGTGCATGCTGTGGTTTTTATTTTGATTTACTGGATAAAAAATTGCGCTCTGAATTTTTGATTATGAGTTTGTGAAGACTGCTTTGTGTTTTGCTACAGCACTGGACTGATTTTTGGGTTTCACTTTAAATTTACCCCATCTTCCTGGTCCCTTCTATTTTAAAATTTGCCACCTTTGCCAAGGAATTAGCGAACTCCAGTCTTCTCGCATTTTGCAACACTAAGAGCGGTGCCAACGTTCATTTGGATTGACACTTGTTTTTCAGTTATCATAGACTAACATCCTGACAAAGACAGATTTCACTTCAAAAAGTGGTCATGTTGTGCTAAGGGGATGCCCCAAAGCTTGCAAATCCATTGCAAACTCAAAGTCGTAATATGGTTCTCTTTATAACATTGTCCTATATAGTGCCAATTGCATGTGTTGAGAAAATATAATCACTAAAATGAAAGCTGAGCCTTTCCCTGCAATTCCTAGGTAAATCTACACTTACAGATGCACTGAGAGAATATGACCTCCTACAGGCTGAAGACAAATCACTGTCTGCTGGAATGAAAAGTCCGGATTGTAAGGTGATGACATCTCATCCAGTAAAGTACCTAGACTTTTACCGAGTTGTGCATTCTGGTGGCATGGAGGCAGACATAAGGGCATTATTTTCAGTACCCTATGCACACAGGGGACTGAAGTAACTATTGTGGTTGTCTCAGGGCTTAATGACAGTTTTTCCTTGGGTTCAGACATTAAAAACCACATTTCATGGTAAGGACTCCAAAGCTCCGGGTGTGTTTTATTGTACCACTTCACTGTTTCTGTTTTCCATTTCATTTCACTATCTACTGCACATGTTTTGCCTAAGTACACCTAAGAAAATAGGTCAGATAGCGAGATTACTGCCATTATGATCTGTCCGATACTATGGGATGGTGAAATGTTTGTGGCTGCCCTACTTGTTGTTTATTTATTTATGGATTGCTTCAAACCATTTTTACAAATGTACTGTTCGTAAATTATGTGCCGCCACTCCTCTGCCTGCAGATGTGCTATGCAACTCTGAAGACTCTAGGACGCGTACAAGTCCTGACTGGGCAGTGGACATACAGTATACTAGAAATCAACAGGCTATTCTTTGCCTAGCAGTTTGAGCTCAGACTGAAAAGAACCCTGCACAGATATTTCTGTCACTTTTCCTCTTTAATGTGGCGGCTTACTTACAGATTTAAAAGTAAAGGATATATGATAAATGAACTTCACCTGTGAGATTTGACATAACTTCTTTTAAAGTTGGTATTTTTCGATATTTGGAGGCACATAAATGGGCAAGGTCAGTGCTGAAGGCCATAACGCACGGCTCACAGATGTCCGTTTGTATTTCACAAATTTGAATCTCACACACATGTATTTCCAAGCAGTATATAGCATAGAGCTATGGAACATTCCAGAAATGAATGCAGTGCATACAGTATGTAGAGCAGAAGCATCAAATTGAACAACCTGCATAAAGAATACAGATTAGAAGGCTGATGCAGATGTGTATGTTTATGACTGTATTACTGTAATCATTATCTTACTAAACTTCGGCATGTAAGCAAGTATGCCATTTCCTCAATCACCACTGCTTGACAAACCTTACATACTGTATTTGTGGCATTTATTTATACTTGAAAGTTTTTAAACATGGCCAAGCATATTTACTTGGTGCAGAGCAAACTAATGAACAAAAGCTAAAAGTTCTTAACACAAAAAAACAAGGAAAACAGATTCCCAAAGAAGATAAGAGTGTTTGTTCAAAATAGTGTATAACAGTGTTTCTCAACCTTTAAGTATTTGCGACCCTAAATTTTATGTTTTAATCGCGCCCCCCTAATGTTGTTTTGAAAGGAGCCCACTAATACCAATTTGTTCTTTTTTAATTAATGATATATCATAGATGCATATTTTATTATACCTACTTAACTTTTATCGACATTTATCTAACTCTGTATTTTTCTAGTATCAGAATGTAGTTTAAGTTGTTTTGGTTTCAATAGATGTATTTTTCATATTTGCGATTCTTGTTTTCACATGTTTGCGCCCCCCTAGGGGGGCCCACCCCACAGTTTGAGAACCACTGGTGTATAAGGAAAAACGGTCTCCTTAGATAGGTTAATTAATTCATTGAGGTGTAAACATACACAACACAGACTTAAGCATACAAGTTGCATGCATACATGGAAGCCTGTAAGTATACAAGTTAAATATCCCTTTTCTCATCCTTCTTTTGTGCTATGTGCACTTGTCCAATACTACAGCTTTCTTTCTTCTTTTCTTTCTTTCTTATAAAATCTTTGCTGAGATTTTATAATCAGCAACTGTTTCAAGCTTTTGTTGGATGCTCTTACTCAATTTTATGTGTTATGACGTGGAGTTTCCACAATGGCAAAATGGGTGTGAGGCTTCCAAAAATAAGCAAGAGAGCAGGCCCAGAATCCCAAATGGTCTGCCCAAGCAGAGGGTCATCTGAACTCAGCCAGGCCCCCAATACTACCTGCTGGTTTCAGATGGAGCAGGCCCAACTTTAGGAGGGATTGACTGTAAAACATGGAATGTATTAAAAAGGGCAAATAGATGCTTTTTATAAATAAAAGATTAATTATTGAAAACAGCAAATAAGACAAAAATGCTAAACATAGCACAAAGGGGCAATAAGACTTGACCTTGGAAAGGCAATGCACAGCAAAAAAAGTCCAAACAAACAAATCCCTTAAATCTGATCCAAGAATAATAGAAATCTAGAAGTAAAATTTATTTATAAATTATGTTTCACAAACATGACATCACAAACCACTGTACAACAATAAAACACGTAAAAGTGCAAACCAAATATAACAAAGCATGAATAAAATAAACAGAAACCATAAAAAAAGAATAAGAACAAAAATAATAAACCAAACTTAAACAAAAAACCAACCCAATAAATAACAATACTCAAGAGCCTGCAGAACACAAATGATCTCCTTCTGCTGAACCTTCTCAGCTTACTAGTATAGCAGAATGAGGGTCTGGCGCTGTGATGTCAGGTTGGCCCCGCCTCCTGGAGCTCCACCCACAAATAACAAAGAACAGCAGAATATTTAAAGAGATGGAAAATAATTATAGAATTACAAATCAAACCAACAGAGCTAACAAAAAAACAAAATATAGTAAACTCAAAATTAACAAAAACAGCAATCACTTACTTTGTTATCTATGCAAAGAGACTACCATGGATCAACGTTACCCTTCTCTATAATGGCTGCCGATTGCAATAACTTTGAAATCCCTGGCCATTGTTCACTAAATATCACTCAAAAAAAAATGAAAACTATTAATCCATATTTTATTTTCTAATATCAGATTTACTGTTTTTATGGCTCCTTACAGAAACCAAATTCAATGAAAAGAAGAACCCAAACACAAAGAAGTGGGACCTTAACTATAACAAATATCAATGTGAATATTTGTTAAGTCAAACACAAGAAGTCCAGCTACCCAAGAGGTTCATTTATAGGGCTTATGTAACCCACTGTGACCATCCAGGACAGACTTTATCAGTTCAGTGGCCTGTAACATGCTCTCAAAATCAAAGTTGTACAGTGTGCTGCCAACTTAAAAGGTTGCCGACTGCTGGATATACACGTCAGACTTGTGCGTTCAACATCAGGAGTGGCTGACTGAAATGAAAAATGAAAAAAATGCACATTGGACTATGTATTTATCCATCAATCCCAAAATTAATTTTCAGTTATAAGCTTCATCCACACAACTACCTCGGCTTTCCCCTTGCATACAGAAAACATTTACATGGTTAGGAGAGAATCCAAAGTGGTAGTAATATGACTGAAATGTCTTGCAATATGGCTTGCTAATCGTTTTTAGGTGTTTTACTTTAAGTATCAAAATTTGTTAACCATTCTGATCACATCTTTTAATATTTAGAGAGTCTGAGGACTCATCTGGAAGAATCTGCACTGTTTTCACAATATATCGAGTTCAAAAGACTGAGAACCAAATATAACAAGTTTAGGTACAAAGGAAGGTTAAACCTCTGCCTAATCAAATTTTAGTTCTATGAAGAACAAATGAGATGTTACACAATCATCAACAGTACTTGATAACTTGTTCCATGCCCCCAGGGTTCTTTTTGTTAAGAAAGCATTTATACTTTATGGGTTTAACTTTATCCATTATTAGCTTTTAAGCTTGTCCTTATGTTACAACTGAAGGAGCAACTTTAGTCAATAACTGGCATCTACCTTACTTCCCTCAAGGGCCTTCACAATTTGAAACATTTTCATTTAACTACTTAATGTCAATTTGCTTAAGATTATGAAACTTGGCTTCTCCTGGCCATGGGCTACAAGCTCATCTCTTAATTTATTATAGCCCTGCTTTGTTTTATAATACACATACAAACATAATATACATTCATCACAAGTGTCTTCAGCAGCTTAACCCTAACTCTCCCAGCCTGGACACTTTCAAACACCATATCCTATTAGCCTTTGGAATTGCTTTTGTTTAACTGCCCTGACAGCTCCCTCTCCACTAAATCTGTCAAGTGTTTCATATTTTAGGCCTTCTCAATTAATTGTGTAATTAATGCAAATTAGTTAACATGTATTTATAGTACATTAAAAATTCATCTAGTATGTCTGCCCAGTCCCCTCCTTTAACCGTCACCTTATCGTGGTGGAGGGGTTTGCGTGTCCCAATGATCCTAGGAGCTCTGTTGTCCGGGGCTTTATGCCCCTGGTAGGGCCACCCAAGGCAAACTGGTCCTAGGTGAGGGATGAGACAAAGAGCGGTTAAACAAACCTCCTATGAAGAAAAACCATTTTGGACAGCGTTTTCCCTTGCCCAGACGCGGGTCACCGGGGCCCCACTCTGGAGCCAGGCCTGGAGGTGGGGCTCGATGGTGAGCGCCTGGTGGCCGGGCCTGCACCCATGGGGCTCGGCCGGGCACAGCCCGAAGAGGCAACGTGGATCCCCCTTCCCATGGGCTCACCACCTATGGGAGGGGCCAAGGAGGTCGGGTGCAGTGTGAGTTGGGTGGTGGCCGAAGGCGGGGACCTTGGCGGTCCGATCCTCGGCTACAGAAACTGGCTCTTGGGACGTGGAATGTCACCTCTCTGAAGGGGAAGGAGCCTGAGCTAGTGCGCGAAGTTGAGAGGTTCCGGCTAGATATAGTCGGACTCACCTCGACGCACAGCTTGGACTCTGGAACCAATCTCCTTGAGAGGGGCTGGACTCTCTACCACTCTGGAGTTGCCCTCGGTGAGAGGCGCCGAGCAGGTGTGGGTATACTTATTGCCCCCCAACTTGGAGCCTGTACATTGGGGTTTACCCCGGTGGACGAGAGGGTAGCCTCCCTTCGCCTTCGGGTGGGGGGACGGGTCCTAACTGTTGTTTGTGCGTATGCACCGAACAGCAGTTCGGAGTACCCACCCTTTTTGGAGTCCCTGGAGGGGGTGCTAGAGGGCATACCTTCTGGGGACTCCCTCGTTCTGCTGGGAGACTTCAATGCTCACGTGGGCAATGACAGTGAGACCTGGAAGGGCGTGATTGGGAGGAATGGCCCCCCTGATCTGAACCCGAGCGGTGTTTTGTTATTGGACTTCTGTGCTCGTCAAGCATAGGGGTGTTCATATGTGCACTTGGCACCAGGACACCCTAGGCCTCAGTTCGATGATCGACTTTGTGGTCGTGTCGTCGGACTTGCGGCCACATGTCTTGGACACTCGGGTGAAGAGAGGGGCGGAGCTGTCAACTGATCACCACCTGGTGGTGAGTTGGCTTCGATGGTGGGGGAGGATGCCGGTCAGGCGTGGTAGGCCCAAACGTGTTGTGAGGGTCTGCTGGGAACGTCTGGCAGAGCCCCCTGTCAGAAGTAGCTTCAACTCCCACCTCCGGCAGAACTTCGACCACATCCCGAGGGAGGTGGGGGACATTGAGTCCGAATGGGCCATGTTCCGTGCCTCTATTGTTGAGGCAGCTGACCGGAGCTGTGGCCGTAAGGTGGTCGGTGCCTGTCGTGGCGGCAATCCCCGAACCCGCTGGTGGACACCGGCGGTGAAGGATGCCGTCAAGCTGAAGAAGGAGTCCTACAGGACCCTTTTGTCCTGTGGGACCCCGGAGGCAGCTGATAGGTACCGGCAGGCCAAGCGGAATGCGGCTTTGGTGGTTGCTGAGGCAAAAACTCGGGCGTGGGAGGAGTTTGGGGAGGCCATGGAGAATGACTTTCGGACGGCTTCGAGGAGATTCTGGTCCACCATCCGGCGTCTCAGGAAGGGGAAGCAGTGCAGTGTCAACACTGTATATGGTGGGGATGGTGCGCTGCTGACCTCGACTCGGGACGTTGTGGGTCGGTGGGGGGAATACTTCGAAGACCTCCTCAATCCCATTAACATGCCTTCCAATGAGGAAGCAGAGCCTGGGGACTCAGAGGTGGGCTCCCCCATCTCTGGGACTGAGGTCACCGAGGTGGTCAAAAAACTCCTTGGTGGCAGGGCCCCGGGGGTGGATGAGATACGCCCGGAGTTCCTCAAGGCTCTGGATGTTGTAGGACTGTCTTGGCTGACACGCCTCTGCAACATCGCATGGACATCAGGGACAGTGCCTCTGGATTGGCAGACCGGGGTGGTGGTCCCCCTCTTTAAGAAGGGGGATCAGAGGGTGTGTTCCAACTACAGAGGGATCACACTCCTCAGCCTCCCTGGAAAAGTTTATTCAGGGGTCCTGGAGAGGAGGGTCCGTCGGATAGTCGAGCCTCGGATTCAGGAGGAACAGTGTGGTTTTCGTCCTGGTCGCGGAACAGTGGACCAGCTCTATACCCTTAGCAGGGTCCTGGAGGGTGCATGGGAGTTTGCCCAACCAGTCTACATGTGTTTTGTGGACTTAGAAAAGGCATTCGACCGTGTCCCTCGGGGAATCCTGTGGGGGGTACTCCGAGAGTATGGGGTACCGGCCCCCCTGATAAGGGCTGTTCAGTCCCTGTACGATCAGTGCCAGAGCTTGGTCCGCATTGCCGGCAGTAAGTCGAACCCGTTTCCAGTGAGAGCTGGACTCCGCCAGGGCTGCCCTTTGTCACCGATTCTGTTCATAACTTTTATGGACAGAATTTCTAGGCGCAGCCAGGGTGTTGAGGGGGTCCGGTTTGGTGGGCTCAGGATTGGGTCACTGCTTTTTGCAGATGATGTTGTCCTGTTTGCTTCATCAGGCCGTGATCTTCAGCTCTCTCTGGATCGGTTCGCAGCCGAGTGTGAAGCGGCTGGGATGAGAATCAGCACCTCCAAATCCGAGACCATGATCCTCAGCCGGAAAAGGGTGGAGTGCCCTCTCAGGGTTGGTAGCGAGATCCTGCCCCAAGTGGAGGAGTTCAAGTATCTCGGGGTCTTGTTCACGAGTGAGGGAAGAATGGAGCGTGAGATCGACAGGCGGATCGGTGCGGCATCCGCAGTAATGCGGGCAATGCATCGGTCTGTCGTGGTGAAAAAGGAGCTGAGCCGCAAGGCGAAGCTCTCAATTTACCAGTCGATCTATGTTCCTACCCTCACCTATGGTCATGAGCTATGGGTAGTGACCGAAAGAACGAGATCGTGAATACAAGCGGCTGAAATGAGTTTCCTCCGCAGGGTGTCTGGGCTTTCCCTTAAAGATAGGGTGAGAAGCTCAGTCATCCGGGAGGGGCTCAGAGTAGAGCTGCTGTTCCTCCGCATCGAGAGGAGTCAGATGAGGTGGCTCGGGCATCTGATCAGGATGCCTCCTGGACTCCTCCCTGGTGAGGTGTTCCGGGCACGTCCAACCGGGAGGAGGCCCCGGGGAAGACCCAGGACACGCTGGAGGGACTATGTCTCTCGACTGGCCTGGGAACGCCTTGGGATTCTCCCGGAAGAGTTAGAAGAAGTGGCCGGGGAGAGGGAAGTCTGGGCATCTCTGCTCAAGCTGCTGCCCCCGCGACCCGACCTCGGATAAGCGGGAGACAATGGATGGATGGATGGATGGATGGATGTCTGCCCAGTTCTAACATTCTCCCAGGGTTAGGTATAATAATTTTGTTGACTCTAACGTGTCTGCCATCCTTACCCAGTTCAGTCTACTGATTTAACCAGCAGCACTTTGAGCTACATTATTTGTATGAAAATGTGCTATAAAAATAAATGTTGTTGTTGTTAACCAGCTCACTGGTTATATTTTTGATGTTAAATGGAATTGCACCATAACTAATCATAAGCCAGTTCTGCAGCATCAGCATGCTGTGCTCTGAATCCACACCAGCTGTAGTCTGATCACCAGACTTGCATTAAGTACATGACCAAAAGCTTTCTGAAAAATCGGAACAAATCTTCATATACATCATTATAATGTTTTTCATTCTCTACCAAACTCACGTACAGTATGTTACTGAAATGGAACCCTGACATCTAAACAAAAGATGAGCAGTCTTCAATAACTGTCTTGTTGAGATGAATGAATAACCTGCAGTTTCCACAGTTAGTTGGCAGTGGCACATCATCTAGCCTCTAGACTTCAATTTTCCCATTCTGAAACAAATCCCCCCAAAAAAAACTATTTCAGTGTTGTTTCTACTTATCTATCTATATATATAAAATCCCTGTGTGCGTCCAGGTGTCCGTGTGTGGGTGTCTTCTGGTGAAGTGCGCATGCGCGGGGCACGGTGCGATGCGCGATATTACTGTCAGAGAAAGTTACAGGCGTTTTACGGAAATACAAACCAGTATTACTGCGAGAGGAAATTAAAGGTACACAATACAGTGACGCATATTTCAGCCACATACAAGCCAGTATTACTGTCAGAGGAGATTAAAGGCATATTACCGACGCGCACGCCTGTATTACCGCCAGAGAAAATTAAAGGTATATTACATACGTACAAGCCAGCGGACGTACAAGACGGTATCCTTCAATAAGGGCGCGCAC
Organism: Erpetoichthys calabaricus; assembly: GCF_900747795.2. Lineage (NCBI taxonomy): Eukaryota > Metazoa > Chordata > Cladistia > Polypteriformes > Polypteridae > Erpetoichthys > Erpetoichthys calabaricus. Next base: position 2,090,477 of record NC_041406.2, read on the forward strand.
AAAAAGGCGAGCCTCAAAAGGGCGACCTCAATTGGGCGCAGCGAATAAAGGTGCGCGTAAATAAAGATCTGCACCTTTGTTGCTCTTCACATATTCCAGAGCCATTTGAACTAAATTATCTACGAACGCCTTTATTTGCCGCGCTCAATTGAGGTCGCCCTTTTGAAGCTCGCCTTTTTGTGCGCGCCCTTATTGAACAGAGCCGTACAAGACAGTATTACTGTCACAGAAAATTAAAGACACACAATACACGAAGAACGGTCAGTTCAGCAAGTAAACATCAACAAAAGAAAGGCTGAAAGAAAGAAAAATACGACCAACAAAAAGAATGAGGTCAAAGACCCTTGCCATTTAATATAGACTGTTCCTATAATGTTTAGGCACTACTGTTCTAGCGCCCGTTATTGTAACGGGCTAAATGACTAGTATATATATAATTCACTAAGTCCATGGCAAGCAAGACGCATGCAAGACAGAGCCCCGGCCGCCAACTCACAGAGCCCCGCCCGCCAACTCTAACCCTCCTCCTGAGTCCACCCTCGCTCTCGAGGCACGCAGCACCTCACCAAACACCGCCTCAGTCGCTTTCGTCTCTGCTACAGTCCATATGCACCTCTGAGCCACGTTGACTTTTCATTGTTCTTTTCGGTTCCGGCTGCTTTTCTATATATAATCCACCAAGTCGCCTGACCATGGGATACACACGCACGAACGACAGAGCCCTGCCCGCCAACTCTAACCCTCCTCCCGCGTCATGGGGTACGCACGACAGAGCCTCGCCCGCCAGCTCTAGCACTTACTGTCGCCGGTTGCATTAACAAGCAACCTTTGTGGCGTCACATGCATGTACTTACACTGACGACAAATATGACAGCTCTTCCTCACGAACAAGATTTCGCAAGACGGAGAAAACGGAACACCTGCAACATTACCTTCACATTGTTTTCCTTTTATTTCTGATCCCGTTCAACAACTAACTATGTGGCGACATTGACTTCTCAACTATGACTCCTACCGACGAAGTAACTTTCACCAGCGTTGACTCCATCGTCGCAGATGATCCCGCACATCAACTTTCATTCCCCAAAGAATTTCTTAGCAGTCTTACTCCCACTCGAATGCCTCTGCATAAACTAAGACTTAAAATTGGTTCAGTCGTCATGCTTCTCAGAAACCTCATGCCAGCAAGAAGTCTCTGTGATGGCACTAGACTGACTGTTACTAGCATTCACCGCAATGTACCAGAGTGTAAAACAATCGCAGCTCCTACCTCACAAACTGTTCACATTCCCCGGATTTCCCTGACCCCATCAGATTCAAATTTGCCTTTTACTTTTACACGCAGACAATTTCCTGTTAGATTGGCCTTTGCAATGACAATTAATAAAGCACAGGGACAAACTTTCAAAAAGATATGCCTGTATCTGCCAAAACCAGTTTTCAGTCACGGACAATTGTATGTTGCTCTCTCCAGTGTTCCATCTTTTCATTCACTCACAGTCGTATCCTCAAACCCACCCCATTTGGACAACTGTGTCTTTCAGGAAGTGTTCACCCATAAATAAATAATTATGGTGGGTTGGCTAGTATTACTTTATTGTCTATTTACAGAATGGTTGAAAAAGTATTTTTTTCTCCCTCTCCGTTATCTTTTTTATTTTTTTACTTTGTCATAACAAATGGCTTCAGATCTTTAGACAAACTACAAAATTACATAAAGGACCCCGAGGAAACACAGAACACCATTTCTAAACTGCTACTTGATACATTTAAGTGATTAAGTTATCCGTCACCTGTATCGTCTGTGTGAAAAGGTAACTGCCCCCTTAGTTACTCACTCAAACAGTTATCAGAGAATTTTGGTAACCACGAGACAGCCGACTTAGCATAGCCAGTCATGCTGAATCTAAATCTTCCCATAATATTACCATCACCATAAGAGTGAAGTCATCACCTTAAGGTTTCTAAAAGAACATTCATCCTCAATCAGAGTAAATTACAAAGAAAACAAATTAGGGAAAAAAAAAAGTTAAAACTTAGAAAAGGCTACCATCATAAGAACCATCATCTCCAAGTGGAGAACATCTGGAACAATGGGGAATCTTCCCAGGAAAGGCCAGCCTGGCAAAATGAGCCCAATGACATAGCGATGGCTCATTCAAAAAGACAAAAAGAAAGGGTCCCAGAACATTCAAAGAACTGCAGACCTATTTAGCCTCAGCTTACGTCCGCTTCATGACTTCACAACAAAAATTGTCCAAGATAAAATGGGACTAATCACGGACAAGTTAAGGTTAGGGTTCTGCACACTGCACTACAGGGTCCTGTCTGCCCTCCACTGAAGAGATCTTTGTAAAGCATTGTATCTGCAAAGCTAACAGCATTGTGAATTACCGCTCCTAAACTTCCCACAGTCTCTTTGTCCCACATCCATCTGGCAGAAGATAGATAGTATAGAATCCAAACCACTTCTGGAAGGTCCTGTAACACCTCATACCCCTTGGCTGTCTGGGCTCTGAATGCTGTGCTAACCCCCTACCCTCAAATCTGCCCCTAGTACAAATTTTTATACAGTACAATCGTTATACTTGTCACTGCTGTTTTTTATTGTTAATTTTACTGTTGTTATTTATTTATTTATCATCATCTATTCACTTACCTATTATTTATTTTTTATCTATTACAGTACCGTATAGTTCTTTACCGGTCTTACACTTGTCCCGTGTTTATATATAATTTTGCTACCCACTGCGCTACTGTGCTGCCCCATACATAATCAGCTGCTCAGAAATGCCAGAAAATTTGAACAGAAAATTTCTCTCTATGCGGATGATATGGTATTGTTTATATCTGATCCACAAAATACTGTGCCTGCATCCCTAACACTACTAACAGAATTTCAAAAGATTTCTGGTCTCAGAAATAATTTGAACAAAAGTGTGCTTTTTCCAGTGAATTCTCAAATCACACAATATTAGATTGGACACCTTCCCTTTTATCATCGCAGATCAGTTTAAATACCGAGGGGTCAACATCACAAGTAAACATAAAACTCTTTATCAACAAAATTTTGCTGTCTGCATGGAAAAAATTAAGCAAGACTTACATAGATGGTCAACCCTCCATCTCACTTTAGCTGGAAGAATTAACATCGTTAAGATGAATATCCTTCCTAAGCTTCTCTTTATTTCAAAACCTTCCAATATACATCAATAAATCATTTTTTTAGGCAATTAGATTCAACCATAACCTCATTTATTTGGAATTCAAAACATCCACATATTCAAAGGGCCACCCTACAAAGGCCTAAGACAGAAGGTGGCATGGCTCTAACTTTCAATTTTATTACTGGGCGGCGAATATACAAGCTATAAAAACCTTGACATGGACACAAACAGATGAACACACACAGGCCTGGTCTGCAATAGAAATAAAACCCTGCAGCACACCTTTATATTCCTTGCTTTGTACCCCAATAAGTACAAGTCCTTGCCAGTATACTAACAACCCAATAGTGGTTCACTCACTCAGAATATGGAACCAAAGTAAGAAGTATTTTAAGAGAACCACCTTTTACCACCCTCTCAAATGTACACAGTTTTTAATGTCTGGAAAACATACAGGATTATCGTATATACTCGCATATACAGTAAGTCGGGTCTTGAAACCCAAAAAAAAAAAAAAAAAAAATAGCAATCATAAAAATCAGAGCGGTGGGTTGGCACCCTGCCCAGGTTTGTTCCCTGCCTTGTGCCCTGTGTTGGCTGGGATTGGCTCCAGCAGACCCTCGTGACCCTACATTCGGATTCAGCGGGTTGGAAAATGGATGGATGGATAAAAATCAGACCCCGACTTCTACACCTGTTCAAAAATATTTTTTTCTGTTTTTTTTTACATCTTCTTGCCCCCTCCAATCTCGCACCAGTTTCTCAAACACATTGAATTTTGTTACAGCAGCGCAGTTACCAATTTCTTTCACCACTTCAACGACTTTTAATTTAAAACCAGCTTCATATTTTCTTCTGATCGAACACTCCATCGTAGATAAGAGATGCTCTTACAATAAAGGTGTATGAGGGTGTGAGATACAAAAAACACAAATCAGTGCAAACGCCGTTTCAGAATAGTTTGGATATTAAATACCGTGTGGTCAAGTGGGCACAATACATAGAAAAAAAGGCAGCATGCTCCATGGTTACTCTCTCAGGTGGGCATTAACATATTGTAATCTCTTAGGCCAATAGCGCGAGTTTTCTGCATTCAACTTATACAACCGTCGTTATAAAATACCGGAAATTATACGGTGAAATCAAGCCCCAACTTATCCGTGGGAGAACTTAAACATGAGTATATGCGGTAAATCATCTAGAGATCTCTATATAAAGTCTTTGCATCCTAAAAACAATTACACTCTAAATCTAACTTTCCAGCAACACATTTCTTTCACAACCTTCAAATTAGAAACTTTGACGAACAAAACCTACCGAATTTTCCTGACCTCCCACCTATCTCTCTATTCCAGAAGAAATATTGGTCAGTCTTGAGGACTCAGAGAGCATTTCCATAATATATAAAAACATTTTACAGTCCCTTCCTTTTAAAGATACCAGAGTACAGTGGGAAAAGGATCTCTCACTCAACATTTCAGAAAAGGAGTGGAAGGCAGCAATGCACAGAATTCACTCGAGCTCCATATGCGCAAAGCATACACAAGATCCAACCTGCGAACGTTGCAATCAAGTTCCAGCCTCACTGGGCCTCCTGTTTTGGACCTGCAAAAAATTAACATCATTCTGGGTCAAAATCTTTAAATACCTTTCAGACAGCTTTGGTATCACAATCCCTCCTAATCCACTAACAGTTGTGTTTGGTGGGCTTACAGAGGGGCTTAAAGTGGAGAAGGACAAACAAACTGTAATGGCAAAATGCAAACAGACATAGAAATCAGCCTTCTGGCTATTGATGAAAATGTGACTCTGCGTTTCAACCAACCAAGTTCTTGCCTGCCACTGCAGATGCCGATTTTAAAAACTGGATCCCCAATAATGATACTGCTTAATGTTAAACTGTCTAATCTGCATAACCAAACCAGACAGCATGTGTGAAGAAGGTCAGACTAAAGTTTACAGATAAGCAGGACATGCATTTTAATTTCAAGCGACTGCACTATCCTGTGTGAATTACATTTGCTTTGTCTATAAGTAAGGCTCAGGAGCAGTCATCTCAAGGAGCAGGCAATAACTTAGGAAAAATCCATGCACTTCACAAAGAAAAATATGCTGTTTGTGCCAGAATGGGCCCACCAAGAGATGAATTTATTTTTAATTAAATTTTAACACCTGACAGCAAAATCAAAAAGCACTGCAATATCCACCAGATTTCAACATGAAATTAACAGTAAGAAGTAAATATGAAACTATATTGCAAATTGTTGGAAAAAAAAGAATAAATAACAAATAAACCAGATAATGTAGTTCAATTTTTTGTAATTCTTGAGTTTCTAGAAACTGCTATCACAAGCCCAAGTAAAGACATTTAAACACTTAAATGGTGAAAAGTTACAGCAAATGGAGCTATACGAGTGAGAGAAGGAAGAAATTTAGCTTAATACAGAAGATCAAAAAATATAAGAAAAAACACAAATAAACCTCGTAAACACAAGAAAGAATTACAAATAAGAAAAAAAGTCAGACTCTGCCATGGATAAGAGAGCAGTCACAGAGGGTCAGCTGCAGGTACTCTGATGATCCTGTGCTGGTCTGCTCTTAGTCCAGTAACAAGACTGACTTTCTGATTTAGCGTTGCTGCAGTGCGTCTCAGAGCGGTGGGCTAGCAGCACATCAAGCATAAGACTAAGTGTTGGAGAACAGGAACAAAGTGACATACTAACACAGACCACATTGTACTTAGTATAGTGGATAATGTTACAACATTAATTCTGCACTCTCTCAGAAAGACTGTCATGGATATGAAAAAGCATAAATATGTCAATAAAAAATATGGAAGCCATATTTTATATTTATACTTCAAATGAAATAAGAAGATACTGAATCAAATATATTTAACTCAATTCTACAGAAAAAGACAAGCGATGTATGAAAATATATAGTGTGCAATATAAGAAATATGAAAAAACAGATCAATAAATCTTGTGTCTCTAATTAACAAATCACTTGGCCAATGGGTTGGCAAGTGTGCCTCGTAAGATGTTGGCCTTTTGTCTAATGCTGTATTCCTTTAGAGCAGCGGTTCTCAAACTTCTTTAGAATTTCTTGCGTGGCGGTCCCTTTAAAAATTGGTCGATGGCTCGCGGACCCTTTTATTAAAAATTTAAAAATCAATATTATTTCAAGAAAATTGGGGGCGCCAAATACTTTCCACAAGGGTGCCACATACCCACTGCGCGGCAGTGCATAGGTACAGGCTGCTGTGAATAAAACATTTTTTGACAAACAATTATTTATTCAGAAAATATTACGTACACCTTAGTTATTAAATTTGAGTTAAAATTTTAATGGGATGGATGCATCTGCTTTGCCTTAACCATTTGCGTTGAGTGGGCAATTTCACCCCTTAAAAACAAAAAAAATGTAAAATATGTTGTTTGTTGATTATCTGTATCCACCTTTAGCGTTCTTATTTGCTTCTAACATATATGAAAACTGTTCACGAGTGTTTTGATTCTACAAAAGAATTGACAATTTTTGATTACGATAAAAATAATAAGGGCTGGTTTGTGCTGAGCGATAACGGTGGGAAAACAATGCGGTGGCAGCGAATAACGGAACAATGGATTAAGGGTCGGGTCTAGGTGGTGGGGGTAACGACGGAGCTCAGTCACTTACTTCCCCTCAGATGGTAAAGGTTAATAATTATAAAAATATATAGTATAAATATGAAATCATTTCTCACGGTCCCACCGAAACCGCTTCCCGCGGACCCCAGTTTGAGAACCACTGCTTTAGAGTGTCATGGAGTAATCTTTGTGGTTGTCCTCTAATTCTGATGTGAAATCACTCATAATATGCATTATATAGAGCTTGTGCTCTGCTGTGAAGTTAGTGCCATGATGACACATTCTTTATGAATATTGTCCCGTCTCTGACAAGGTATTTTATATGCTTTGGTGACTGTTGGATTAATTTGGTTATTAGGAAAAGCTGTGCGCATAATGATTGACAAGGATCAACTCTTCTTCTGTTATCTAAGTAATTGGGAAAGGAGTTACAGCAAGACCTGATTAAGACCCCCACAGGGCCAGGGTGCCATACACATAAATTTACACTCTGTGAACATCACATATAGAAATACAATGAGCCAGGGGGTGGTCTCCCAAGGAGATTTAAGTCAGCAGTCACTTGTACATTACATCGAGGGGTGGTGATTTAATGTACGAGTAACCGCACAAGTGAGTTGTATGGAAGAGCCCAAGCTGAACTATGGAGGTATTATACTTCTCCCTTGTGAAGCGACTGCCAGAACATAATGAGAAAATGGTAAATTGGCACAATGCTATTTGCAACTTATGTACTTCTTCTTTCAGCTGCTCCAAAGCATTAAAATCTTTAAGAATAAATAATAAATACTCTTATGCATGCATTAATCTGACACACATGACTTCCTTATTGTAAGGAAATCTGAAAGGTGTCGATTCCTGTCTTGTGCCCACTGTTGGCAGATTAGCTTTGTCCTGCCACAATAATGTACAGTACTAGAAAAAATAAGCTTTACAAAACTGGAGACACTCTTTTGAGTACACGGAGAACATAAATCACTTAAAGATCACATTCATTATCAATTGTGCACAGTACAATAAACATAAGAAATCTGACAAATGAGAGATCATTCAGTCCATCAAGCTAATAGCCAATTAGCCAATGTCTCATCCAGATACTTCTGAAAGGTTGTCAAGGTTTCTGCTTCAATTAAATGGCTTGGTAGGTTTATTTCAGATTCCCATAACTCTTTAACAAAATGCTTGCTGGCTGGTGACTTAAATACACTTTCAGTTAATTTCCACTGATGTCCTTGAGGACAGAATTCGCCATTTAGTCAAAGAATTCTACAGGATCTACTTTATCGAGGTCTGTGAGAATTTTGAAGATCTGAGTTAGGTCTCCACTCAGCTTCATTTGTTTGAGACTACACAGCTTTATCTCTCTGTACCTGTCAGAACAGAGCACCTGGGATACACCTGATTGTTCTGCTCTGCACGAATTCAAGTGCTGCTTTCTCTTTTTTGTAGTGTGGTGATCAGAACAGTACAAGATACTCTAGATGTCGTCTGACTTGTATTGTAAAAACTGTTGAATATAAATGCAGGGCCCTCATGCTCAGACTATAAAATGCACAAGTAAAATTTGCTTCTGCCTTCTTAATCACACTTCATGTTGCTTAATCAATGAGTGTCGTGTCAAACCCCAAAATCCCCAACATGTAGCACTATGTGCTTTTCTACACTAAACTACATTATCTTAGCCTTTGTCCAGTTCTGAAGATGTTCATGGTCTTTCTTTACTGCCTTCTCAGTATCTGTTATGCTTTCAATTTCAGCATCATCTGCAAATTTCACAAGTTTTCAAACTGCACCAGAATCGGTCATTAATACAGACTAGAAAAAGTATGGGCCCACGAACGGACCCCTGAGGGACTCCACTGACGCCCCTATTCACTTCTTATCTGTACTGTGTGTGCCAACTAACCCAACTTCAGATCCAGTTTTGTCGGTTACCTCTGATGCTGATGAAAATTAATCTTTGGTGTGGAACGGAATCAAAGGCTTTTTGAAAGGCAAAGCAAATCCTGTCATATGCTTTGCTTTTGTCAAATATTACAGTAGCCCGCTCAAATAAATCTAATAATCCATGCTGGCTTTTTTTTTTAATATACTATTTTCATTCTAGTGGTTTTCTAGTTTATATCTTATAAAACAGACATTCCCATTTGCAAGTCTCTTACAGTCTTGTGACAGCAGTACAGTACATACTGACAATGAACAAAAGCATCAAGAAAAATGGATATAAATAAAACATATACATTATACACAAATCAAACACACAACAGTTTTAACCTTACACACTTATCAATATTATTACAGTGTTAGTAAGTGGCTGATTAATAGCCTCATGAGCTTATGTTTTCCAGTGCTCAAAGTCCTGAAAAGTGACGGCACAGGGCAGCCAAGGTCTTTAATAATTAAAAGAGCCATATGCCAGTAATATTCTGTGCTAACCACCCTCTGTAGTGCTTTACAGTTCTGTTCTGAGCGGGTGCCATAACTTATATAACTTGTACATCCAGAGAGACTGCACCTTATGAAAGGTGGGGACATCCAGGCTTTCCTCAGGCCTCCAAGTCAGCCACCTTCAAGAAGACTCACCAAATGTGTAGTAAACATGGTAGCCTCCAGTGATGTTGACGGCCCACTCCATGGCTTCAATACTGGCAGAAGTATGGTCTGCCTCCCCCTTGTTGAAAGTTACAAGCATCTTCTAGGTGTTAAAAGTCATTAAGGGAGAGACTGCCGTCCTGGCACCATTGTGTCAGAAAGAGAGAACTTTTACCTGCAAGTGTCAGTCAACAGTAAATTCCATGCTTAAATTGGAGCTGTGTCTGGCCACAAAGAGTTGGCAGAATATGTAAAACTGTAAACTGTACAACCTTTATTTTGTTTAGTTTTACAAAAGTTCTGTAAAATAATGGCCCATAGATTTATTTATTCCTGCAGCATATTAGTGCTTGTCTGCAGAAATGGGTTTGATTTTGTATTTAGCCGTTACATCTTAAAGCAGATTAACATTATAGAGTATATTTACCAGCAGATGGGAGGGAGCCCAGCATTATCAAGGAAAGAAAATCCCTGCAATTTAAATCCATGTAACCAGTTATAAGCAGCATAAAAAAAAAACACATTCAAAAAAGGAAGGGGGTGGCAGTAGTGATGCTCGAGAAATTCTACTATAAAGCATCAGTCAAATCACATACAGTTTTATCATCTTATAGAACACTATTTACAGGAGATGATATCTATTGTTTTGTCCAATTTAGCATGTAGTTTGCAGGTGAGAAAATGCAGCACACAAAGCATCAGTCTGCATTTGAAAAACTGAGAAAAGAACAACAAAACTATGATGGTGGGGGGGGGGGGGCCTTTTGTGTACATTTTCATACAGTCGCACAGAGGGGGTGTGATCCATCTCTTCTCTGGTCTTTTTTTAAAGCCGAGGCCTGGACTCTGTTGTCTGCATCAGTAGAGCTGCTCATCTAGCACAGCACAGTGAAATCAGGATCTAATAAAAAGTAAAAACCTTCAAGAAACTTCTTAGTGTTAAAGTGTATATTGTACATTAAATGTCTTTCTAGTGCGGTTACACATTATGAGCTTTGTTTCAGCGGCACGTCATTTTATATTAATTTCTTTCCATACTACATTTATGATTAGCGTATAATGTGCTGGACTATTAAATGCAAGTGGACTTTATAATAATAATAATAAGCTGAAATTCTGCTGCATTTAACGCTATTGGTACTGAACATTTGTGTTGTTTTTACCCTCGTAAAGTGGTGGCATACTCCCGAGTCTTTAAAAAGGGGTTTGTATTTTGTGTTCTGCCTGTATAAAATCATATATTTAGTTTTCAAGATATGTTCAGGGCGGCACGGTGGTGCAGTGGGTAGCGCTGCTGCCTCACAGTTGGGAGACCTGGGTTCGCTTCCCGGGTCCTCCCTGCGTGGAGTTTGCATGTTCTCCCCGTGTCTGCGTGAGTTTCCTCCCACAGTCCAAAGACATGCAGGCGATTCTAAATTGTCCCTTGTTTGTGTACGTGCCCTGTGGTGAGCTGACGCCCTGCCCAGGGTTTGTTTCCTGCCTTGTGTTGGCTGGGATTGGCTTCCGCAGACCCCCGTGACCCTGTAGTTAGGATATAGCGGGTTGGATAATGGATGGCTGGAAGATATGTTCAACAGAATTCCTGTTAAAAACCACCACTATATATGCAGAAGGAAATCTGCATGTGATGATTTTCCTGGTAGGTGTAGTTGGTAAGTATACTTTATGTTATATTATATATATATATATATATATATATATATATATATATATATTATATATTATATATATATATGTACAGAGAGAGAAAATGACAAAACATCCAACGTCTTTGCCAAGCTGTAATGTGGTCCAGCATCTACAAATGGGCTACAATGTCCAATGAACAAAGGCAACAAGATGGACAAGGAAAGAGGGACATAAGGGCTAGCACGTCCAGTGAACAGGAATGATTATCAACACAGACATTCAGTTGTGCCTGTTTTACTAAATGGAAATTCTGCAGTGCTATCTGCTAATTGTGTTAACACCATTTTTTTCACACCATTTAAAATGTACTTTGAGGTTTCTTTGTGTTTCACATAGTCAAGCCACATACACAAAACAACTGTCTGCCGTTAAGCACAGCTTGTATAATTTGACCTTCATTCAATTCTATTCAATATAACGTGGTTTACGCACTGTTTAGGAGGAATTCGATTGCTCTCAAATATGCTGTGTCCACATACTTTGCACAAGAAACTATGCAAAGGATGCAAATGCTTTTCCAATAAACAGTAACTGATGGCACTTAAAATTCAATTAATATTGGTTTCTAGTTTAAGGCAGAAATGAGTTGGAACAAAGAATGAAAAATCAAGAACAGAGTTTGTGTTTCAAAAGAGGATCTTCCTTTTCTTCACTCACAAGGTCTCTAAAAGGCGCTCTCATTTTGAGGATGTGCTAACTTCTGTATTGTTGAATATGTTAAGCCAGTGCCAGAAAGAAAACGCAGTCTTGTATCTCACTATGCACGGACAGAGAGAAAAAAATTACATATAATATAAGAACAGTGCTCCTGCCTTGCGCCCTGTGTTGCCTGGAATTGGCTCCAACAGACCCCCGTGACCCTGTAGTTAGGATATAGCGGGTTGGATAATGGATGGATAAGAACAGTGCAAACTCATTGAAAAAAAATGGCACATGCACAATTCAACCATTAGTTTGAAGTAAAATGCACAAACTGCAAGGAGGAAGAGCTGTCAGAAATCTTCGAGCCTATTTTGTAAGAAAGGTCTGCTGGGTAGTGTTCTGGATTGTCACTACTGATGAATATCAAAATTTTGTCCAATCTTGTAAAACAGTTTTGCAGAAAGCCACCTCTGTTGCTTCATTCGACTTTAACACAAGGAGACAAAAAAAAAAAAAAAAAAAAACACCACCGACTGGGAATAGCAAAACTCTACATAAGAATCCCTTTTAATTCAAAAGATGATTGCATGGTACCCCAATTTACCCTGCTGTTTTATTCTCTTCATTAGAACATATACATAATATATCAAATATGCCTTTACAACAATTAAACATATACTGGGTGTATACATTCATACATACATATACCATCACACATACACACAGAGTTTGTTATGTTCCAGTGTTTGTTGTTAAGATTAAAAATTCATGTTAAATCCATCACTGACTGTGACCTTCAGTAAACGAGCAAAACTTGCTACTAAGGCTCAGTTCATGTGGGTGGAGAAATTAGCAGCCATAATGTTTTGTGTATTATCATGAACACACACAATCACTCTGCATGCAGGTCCTCAAGTTCACAAAAGCAGTTAGCTTCTCCACAAGGCTGACAGCTACATCTCCGCCTGGAATATTTTGTGTCTGTAGCAAGGTTATTATAGTTTTGCTTTTCTATATTAGTTTTTATTTCTATATTTTTTCTGACCTTACTTGGAAATTCAGTTTAGTTTTAGTTTTCCTTCATCATGTATTTTTAGTTTAGTTTTTATTCCTATATATATTAGTTTCAGTTTTAGTTTTAGTAACTATGGCATGGAACGCCTACGGAGTTAGTTTTGTATCACAATCAGAACTGTACGCTTAACAGATTTGGATACGAGTTTAATGTTAGTGGAAGCTTACTACACTGCCTGGTTTACTATCTGGTTTTGTTTTTGTCTGATTAAAAACAAGCATTATCAAAACTAGACACTGAATATGATCAATTTTACACAATTTTATAATTTTAAAAATATTTTCTCATGAAAATCACAGGGGCTTAGGAAGAACAGGGCTCTTAGACTTGAATGAGTGTGCAGACCCCACCTAGCTGTATTGAGGGAAACAAAGAACAACAAGTATGTAGTGTCAAGGTTAGGGGCAGTGAGTCTTGAAGAGACCTCCATAAAGGACAGTAAACCCATAATGAGCAGAGCAAGAGCAGGTAATTGGAGTACAGACAGGCATAAAACAACAGAGACAGCGTCTGAGATTAAGAACAACATATACATTATCTAAACCTGTTTATCCAGAGTATGATTGCAGGAAATCTGGAGCCTACCGCAGCAGGTTTGGATGCAAGGCAGGAAAAATCCCTGGTATGCAATATGTATGATAAGGCTGATGTTAAGAACAAAAAGAATATGATATTTCATCTATCTATGTTGAGAGAGAGAAAAACATTGAAAAAAGGGAGGCAAATATTTTAAAATATAATTATGCTAATGGATTACTTTCACAATATCAGGTATTTTGAGTTGTGAATATGAACTAAAAAAGAAAAATTAATAAATATGGAATAAATACAAAAACCCATTAGTATGTTTAGTTTTTCATAACTTGTCAGACTCTCTACCTTTGTTTGCATCACTTCATTGTTAAACGATGTTTTTAAAGCAAAAATGATTGGTCAGCAACAATATGCTGATCTTGTATGATGACCTAGTCAGTCTCTCGATCAGTGCCGTTTTATTTTCAAAAACCGGGAGTTCTCTCCCCTCGACTTTCTTGTATACTCAGATATGGGGATGGATATTTGAGATGTAAACTGCAAGACAATGATTATATTTTTATATTATGTACATTAAGGAACCATCAACAACAACTCAAATTAATAATATATTGAACAATTATTATAAAAGTAAAGTTGAATAAAATCGGATTCTGCAGCTGTATAAATAAAAATAAAAAAAATCGAGTATGTGTTCAGGTAAAGTACCACTTCCAGGTGATGGACTTGGTCCAAAAGTTAATACAGATCTATAATTGTGGTGTAACAACCACATGCCGAATTTCATCCATCTATCTAGTTGCGTTTTTGAGTTATCGTGTTTACACACACACACGCACGCACGCACACACACACATACAACTCCAAAAAACAGTATTGTTGGACACTGGTTAGTCTATAATGTCAAGATTCATCAAAATATCGAGGTCGAATTTTTTCATGATTACTATACTTTCTCTATACTTCGTATATGAGAAAGCAAAAACGATTTCTCCTGTGCAAAGTGGCAGGTGAATTGCTGTCAACAAAAATCAGACACCTGAGAAATAAACTGAAATGTTACTCACTTGTGATTTTTCTGTTCATATGGTAAACGTTTTGTTGACGAGCACATTCTGATTTCAGCCGTTTGAATTACATCTTGATATATAACAAGCACAAAGAAAGGCGGCACGCAAATCACTTTCTATTTCTCACGCACTTATTTCTTTACGCACCCGCACTCAGCTTGCTCTGTCACCGCAAATGCTGTGTGAACAGCCGCCCTCCGTCACCAGCCGCCATTCACTCGATAAAAATATGCGGGCAGCTCATGGTGGATGACTTTCTGTTTAAGAGAAAACTTACAGGGGTTAAATTAAAGACTAATGGCAAGAATATTCATTCAAAAATGAAAACTAAAAATATTTTAGTAAATTATTATTTTATTTCAGTTAGTCTTTCCAGCTACTTTTACAGTTTCGTTTAGTTTTAGTTTTTCATTTCGGTTTTGTTAATTATTTTATTTCAGTTTACGAAAATATTTTTTTAATAATAGTTTCAGTTTTGATTTTAGTTTTCATTAACTATAATAACCTTGGTCTGTAGTATTGTCTACTTCACCTGTTAGTCTGTGTCTTTGTTGTCACTCATTAATTTTGATATAACTTTCAATTGCCAGTAAAGTTCAAAAGTCAGATGTGAGAGTGGAGAGTGAATTTATTAGCTGTGGCTAGGTGACAGACACATGCTCTTGTGTCATCTTGCTAACATACCCTTCTATACGGCTGGTGACAATGTCTCTAGACTGACTGTTACCTTGGCTCAAGATAACCGAGTGCCTACTCTTTTCTGTCAGCAGAGTTATCAGGTTGTTGGTACTCATTATCAGAGAGATTTCCTCTAATCACCACTGACCCAATATGGTAGGTTGTTGCAGTCCGTCCTTGCAAGTCGCATACTTGTTTTCTATGTGGTAATACACTGTAGATGTACTGGGCTGCACTAAAAAGCAGCACTACAACACTGTTTACAGCAAACACCATCAGCATTTCCCTTAAAATAGAATGATGCCCCTTTTTTAATGAAGGCTTCTGTTCTGTTTCCAGATGTAAAATAATCTGACATATACCTTAAATACAATACAATTTATTTTTGTATAACCCAAAATCACACAAGAAGTGCCGATATGGGCTTTAACATGCCTGGTCTCTTGACAGCCCCCCAGCCTTGACTCTCTAAGAAGACAAGGGAAAAACTCCCAAAAAAAACCCTAGTAGGGGAAAAAATGGAAGAAACCTTGGAAAAGGCAGCTCTCGTGTTTCTAACTAAATGAACAACACATCTAAAAGTAAGTTTATAGGCTCAGTCTGCATTAAGCATTGCAAACCACTGCTGCAATTACATTTCCCAACTCATATTTTAATTAATGTTTTTAAAAAATGGTCAATTGTTAACATAGTTGGGGCACTTGCAGGATACATAACACATTCA
This sequence comes from Erpetoichthys calabaricus, assembly GCF_900747795.2. Taxonomy (NCBI): domain Eukaryota; kingdom Metazoa; phylum Chordata; class Cladistia; order Polypteriformes; family Polypteridae; genus Erpetoichthys; species Erpetoichthys calabaricus. The sequence goes on from NC_041406.2 coordinate 2,106,277, forward strand.
CCATCACATAAGAAGTATGAGAACAGAAGTGAACTTTAAAACCTTCATATACTATATAGATGCTGCATCAAAATCAAAATACTTATTTCTTCATACTGCTTTTAGCTCAGTTTCTGAACAGCTCCTCACAACAATCAATCGAATCAATAACTTTGATACCCATTTTGAATAATACTTTCATTTTATGTCACTTAGAAATTTGCTGTACTATAAGATCTAGTAAATGCTAGAGTTAACAGTTTGCTAGTGATCAGCAATCTTCCTCAATAATACTACATTTAGTGAAAATGCACTTGTAACAGCTACCCTTGGAGTAATGCTGTGAAGATCACACTGGGTAATGTTGTCTGATAACCAACAAATCTGCTTGATGGATGGTAGGCCTGTACATAGGCATACTTAGTTGGAAGATGGATGCCAGCAAAAGTCAGGAAAAAAAAAAAACTTGTTTTACTTCAGGGGTTTCAAACTCTAATTAGGTTTCTTATTTTACTATTACTGGACTCATCTCTGTGGACTGAAGTTGGTTTAATACCCTCTTTGTTGCCATTCTCAATAATATGTTGATTGATTTTAGCATTGAGACCCTTGTGATAGTTTAGATTCTCCTTCCTTGTTTCTCTTAGAAGTCTTTTTACAAATTTGCCAATCTGAGAAGTAGGCACACGACAATACATTCTGAAAGGGCAACTAGTTTACCTACAGGCACAGTCTGAGCAAAGGTAGTTTCTATGTTAACTAATGTTGTCTTATTTTAATTTCTTACTTTGTCTTTTATTTTTCTTTTCTTCATTATGTAAAGCACTTTGAGCTACTTTTTTGTATGAAAATGTGCTATACAAATAAATGTTATTGTTGTTGTTCCTGAAAACCCATCCATCAATTCCCTACAGTCCTTACGGTATAAACATTCAGGGCACAACCAAAGACGCAAATGAAGAAACACCATGTTTGCAGTTCCACTTAGACAGAAATGGTGACCCACTTTAGTTAATCGCTTAGACATGCAGTTCAAACTTGGCTGCTGTTCAGCTTCATTTCATATCAGAATTGTTAGTCACATTTATGACTTCAGGTATATTGGCTACTAAAATGTGTATCCCCGGTGGCTCTCTGCTATCAAAGGCAACAAGATCTTACTTAACAGGCGCTCTTTTCACCTCCATTTTACTGGGTGCGACAGCACACCGTTTAGCTCAAAAGTGCATTCTACTGTTCACCTTTTCACAAATGTAACTGCCAATTATTTCAGCCTCACGTTAATCAAACTGTATTCTCATAACTGTGAATGATGGAAACCACATGCACCTGATGGCAATGCACTTTTCACTTTTATCACTAGCCCAGAAATATCTTCAAATGCCAAGGTATAATCTGGTTTTACACAATGTTTTTCCCTCCCAAAGAGTTAGTTTATTTTTATTATTACACAAAATACACACATTTATACATAAACAGAGATGTTTGGGGACTTTTCAGCCACTGATGGTTCATCCACCTTACCCACTGGCTTGCTGTCAGTTGGCCGATGTTGACAAGAGTGCCACTGCTTTTGTGGTTTAAATCAACACCCCTACAATGAATTCCACCTTCATGAGACATTGCCTTGGTTTAGAAATGCCACACAGAGTGATCTAGTTGTTGCTACCCATATTTAAGCCATATTTATTTGTAGTTTTATTTAGATATGAAATATATACACCTGACCAATTTGTAAGGCACAAGGTGGAAGGTTCAGTCCCCAACAGTAAGTAACCCATTGAATGAACCTGAATGAGTAACGTTACCACGTGGTATTCATTTCTATTCATTGATATTTTTAAAACTCCAAGACATATGTTATGAATGCTCAATAGATGAAAATAATGCACTTCTAAGTTATGTTAGTTAGTTTCCTGAATGGAAATGATGCTTCATCAATTTTGTTTTGCATAAGGAATATATAATATGACACAAGTGTGCAAAAAATAAATAATAAAAAAAAAACAATTAACAAAAGGAAAATGGATTCAAGTAACTCATTTACAGTGTAGTATGAACATTCTTGCCTGACAAGAATTGCTAAATTACAGAAAAGAAGTGTAATACAAAGATGGATCTTAAAAGAAATGTGAACTTGTAACTTTAGGCATAAATACCAAGGAGCTTCTAATAAAACCAAATCTGTCCCTTCAGGCCAACTTACTGGCAAAAGGGATTCTAGTAGCCTAAGCAGAAAATAGTGTTGTTAAAACAAAATGATTTTCTAGAAGTATTTCTAGACAAACTCTCCTAACATTGAAGAGCATGCACTGCAGATCAGTCAGAAGTAATCCCTACCTGTCTGCTTAAAGGATGAACAGTGTTATCAATATATGCAAACTCACTTTTAGTTGACAGATAATATGCAAACTCGGAGGGACAAAGAGACTCATACATGAGTTACTGAACTTCACAACTGTGTCTGAAATGTTTGTGTTACTTCTGTGTTGCTGGTAATGTTTGCACTGCTTTGCTTTTGATAGCCTACTCTTAAACGTGTTATGAAATAATACTTAATCTATTTGGCCAGAAGATCTGGAATACATAAATAATTGAAGTTTTACTAGAGACTGTTAAAAATTTGACATCATTCAGACAAGCTCAGAAATGTTTATTTTAAAAGATTGCTCTTCTAAAATGCAACACAGCGGATAAATTGAGCCAAAAAGGAGTGCACTTGAAGTGCAACCGTCATGTCATGTCCGAGGTCGACATTCCTAAAAACTTCACCTTAATACTGAGGGACTTTTCTTAATTTGGTGGTATAAACAGGTGACCATATAATATAAATACTGGTTAAGCAGGTCCACGTGCTATGCATACTTTGCATAAAAAGGTGTTTAGGTCATAATTTACCCCATTTGAATTATTAATACAGATAGCATTTTTCCATGCTTTTATTTAAAAAAATTTCCCTAGAGCCCTAAAATGAAAATGTTGTCCACATTGCAAAAAAGCAGCCTCACTAATGCTTTGTGAGGTGACACTGTACAAGAACGCAAGTATTTCCTTGGGGTGTCCCAAACATAAAGTTAATTTAAGATGTCATTATATGTTGTGGGCGGCACGGTGGCGCAGTGGGTAGCGCTGCAGCCTCGCAGTTGGGAGACGTGGGGACCTGGGTTCGCTTCCCGGGTCCTCCCTGCGTGGAGTTTGCATGTTCTCCCCGTGTCTGCGTGGGTTTCCTCCGGGCGCTCCGGTTTCCTCCCACAGTCCAAAGACATGCAGGTTAGGTGGATTGGCGATTCTAAATTGGCCCTAGTATGTGCTTGGTGTGTGGGTGTGTTTGTGTGTGTCCTGCGGTGGGTTGGCACCCTGCCCGGGATTGGTTCCTGCCTTGTGCCCTGTGTTGGCTGGGATTGGCTCCAGCAGACCCCCGTGACCCTGTGTTCGGATTCAGCGGGTTGGATAATGGATGGATGGCTGGATGGATTATATGTTGTTATTAATAACCGGCCTGTGATGAAAAATACAAGTGCATATTCTCAACATTAACTATGTGCCACACACTGCACACCTGAACCAGTCTAAAAATCTGATTTCGTGCATTTCTTATACAAATGGTCCGACCCATCTACATGACAGGGAGACCATTAGCAAACCATCTCTGGGAGCCATTAAAGACCTCACAAAGCTGACTGTAGAACACATAGCCACACTGATCTTTCTGTGTGTGTTCTTTCACAGGGCTTCAAAGACTCTCTTCCAAGAAAAATAGAAGCTGCTAAACTCTGTCTCCACTTGGGATAACACATTTCTTCAGGTCTTAATGACCATCTAACTATTGAAGTTCTCACTCCATCTTCTCTAATGGCAGCTTTTACACACATCATTTTACCTGCTCTTTCCTTTTCAGATGCACACCTGATGAAGACATTGCACCCAAAACGTTGCATCTTTTATATGTTACCAGCTCTTTCCTTTTCAGCTTAGAAACTACCTTTAATGCTTATTTAACTTAAATCACATACATACAGCATAACTGGCTTAGTGGGTCAGCTTTTACACAAACTTGTCCAAGAGAAAATGATTCACTAAAACATGGCCACTTAATTTTAAATTAAAATATGTAAAAAAGAAATTCCCAATTTGTCAGAAAAGAAGGGTATAAGCTATCATTTTTAAACGTAATTATACTGTAATTACACTGTAATTACACTTTATTATTCTATACTTTAAATGTTTTCTCTCAAGAGCACAAATAAATAAAATAAATACACAGAATAACTGATGCATATTTGTAGCTGTTGGTTACAAAATTAACAGCCTCACCAAATAGGAAGAGTTTCAACACATTACACAAGCAAGAAGCAAGTCACAATCTCTTATTATGCAAAGTAATTCCATAAACTTGACATGAGCTGGCATTGAATTTCACCCTTTGCTCATTATCAGTCCACCACTGGCTTTTATGAAGGTGGCTAAATGATTTTTATGGATAGTACAGCCTTTCTTATTTCCATCATTTTTTAGGTTGTCTTTTGATATTAAGGGTCATTCTTGTGCCAAATACTACTGACTATAAGTGGTATAAGCAGGTTCAATAATGGATTCACCAACAACAACATTGATTTATATAGCACATTTTCATACAAACAATGTAGCTGAAAGTGCTTTACATGATGAAGAAAGAGAAAAAAGACAAAATAATTAAGATTAGGGAACACTAATTAACATAGAATAAAAGTAAGGTCCGATGGCCAGGGGGAACAGAAAAAACAACAAAAAAAAAAAAACTCCAGATGGCTGGAGAAAAAAATAAAATCTGCAGGGGGTCCAAGGCCACGAGACCACCCAGCCCCCTCTAGGCATTCTACCCAACATAAATGACCTCAATCAGTCCTCATTGTATTCAGGGTTCTCATGGAAGAATTTGTAAAACTATTTTTAAAACAAACTAAAATGTTTTCTTTTCTATTGTAGTACTGCACAATTAATCACATTAAAACCAAAACTGCGATATGGTCACATGTAATTACTAAACTGCAAAAGGCTGTAATTTATTACCGGTAGTGTACACATTGTGCCCACATTCACTGAGCACATCCATCTACTGAAAATGGAGTTATGCACATGTGGAGCTCCTGGTAAGACTGGCCAAACAGAACCCTAACCCTAATCAATCCCATAATCCATTTGTTTTGGACTGGTAGCCTAGTGGAGTGTCTGATTTTGAAGATGACAGAATGAGATAATCGGTTGTTCATTCTGAAAATACGAACAACAGAAGAGGGGGAAATTGCTGACGTAGCTCCCCAAAAAATTCCACTTCTGTCATTTAGCAGTACTTGGGACTTGACCACAGCAACATCCGTCAGACAGAAGTACTGTGCAAAACATGCAAGGTTATAGTTGCTATGTCACATAACTAATTCATAACAGCATCTCAGACATCACATAAGCTCTATGATGAACACAATACAAAAAAGGCAAATGCAAGTAAAAACGCTGTAGTTGAACGTCCAGCTAAGCAAAACCAAGCAATTATTACCAGTGCATTTGTGAGTGTTACACCATTCAAGAAAACAAAGATGATACACAAGGAAATCACAGAAGCTGTCGCATATTACTTTGCAAAAGATGTGGTGTCCTTACATGCTGCCAGTAAAGTAGGATTTGGGAAACCAATCAACAAACTTGACAGGAAATTGCCTTTAAGCAATTATTTTTCATAAAGTTCAATCCCTGAGAGAGAGGCTGGGAGCATGCACTGGTTATAGCACGTTGCCGCACCCACCAGGACTGGACCCTGAACTGCACAGAAAACGCAAAGGTGAAGTTCAATCTGACATTGTGAAACTGTCTTACTATTCAACAACGACAGACCTGTGGTCAAGAAGGACGACCAAGCTTTACATCACCTTAACACAGCATGACACAAGCACCCTGTTTTAGTTCAATAATAATATCATTTACACTTTTGTTTTTGACAAAAACATTTGGACTGATAATTAAATACTGGCAAATATCATCTTAGTGTGATTGTTTAAGACATCTTTTGTTTTTACCTTAATGTTGCAATACAAAATGATAACTTTAATAAATTGTGCATTGCAGTTTAATTGCAATCACACTGTGTGTCAAAACAATCAATATATTTTTTGATCGAATTGTGCAGACCAGAAACCATCTTTCCAGGTACAGTATGTGTTGAGGCCATGCTGCTTTTGTACTCTGACGCCAACAGATTGTTGTGGTTGGCTTTTATTCAAAAGATCTATATTCGTCAAATTATCAAAAACAAAGAACTCTCTGCCCCTCACTTACACCATTTGTTAGTGATTTCATGTCACCTTTGAGTCTTTAATATAATCATAACTATCAAATCACAAGCTTTGTGTGCTGCGCTATCCACTACAGCACCCCCTATGTACCCCCTTCCCCTACCTAAGGCAGTGAAGTTCTAGTTGTAATGCAAATAACACCGAGGGAATAGTCTCAGAAACTGAAGACAATATGGAGGGAGATCCTAAATATAATAAGCCCTTCTCTGGACAAAATGAGTACTCTGTAAGTGAATGAACCCATCTGTCTGCCAGATACTAAGAAAAGAAGACTTTATGTACAAGGATGGAAGCCGAGGTAAGGTCTGTGGGGTAGTTATCTTCAAAATAGTTCAAAGCTCTTATGGATATGCAATCAAGATATGAGCTTTATATTTGAACTGTTCACAACAAAGCTGTTTACAAAGATGAAACTTAATATCAGCAAACTCCAAAGAAGGCAGAATTGTCCTCTTGTCCATCTCTATACCGTGTTGTTCATTCTGCCTGGTCATATAAAATGATGACACTGGCAGGGCAAATACAGCATTTCAGCTGTATCAATATTATTATTAATGGAGGAATTTCATATATTCTCTTAAACAGGAAAAGAAGAAAGGTTTGGTAATTCAGAAAGAAATACATTTGTTACAGTAAGAGAAATTCGGGTTAAAACAATGAAACACTTGACCTTGCTTCACAATCCTGGTCCATAGGCAACAATGGAAGACAATCTTGTTCCATTCCTTAAGTGTTGAAGTACATACAAATATGCCAAACCAAATAGGTACCTTCGTCTAGTTATGTGTGGAAGGTGCAAGCATATATAAAGTAAAGAACTGTGGTTAAAGCATCTAAAAAAATTAGGATTCAAGTGGTGCTAGACTTGTGGGAGGAATGGGTGATACAAATTAAGTCTGGTGATGACTATAATAAAGAATTAACCATAAATAGGCCGTAAGAAGGAATAAGCCACAACTTCCCGGTAACATTCACAAAATGAAGAACTGCAAAGCAAACCCTCTTAAATTTTTCTTTCCCACAGGTTATATGCTGCCGTCCCAACAAAAACAAGCAAATCCTTTTGACAATCACAATGCTCAAAAAATTAGACCCATGCAACACAAGCCTCTCACCATCTTGGAATAAAAAACATGAGAAGCATGAGAAGCTGGTCAGTACCACAGCCACGTACATCTACCGGAGCATGACTGCCCATTGCTTGCTTGTCATTTTCTAGTTGATTAATGAGGGAGAATGTTTCAGTGCTTTTATTGTAAGGTACAAAAATAAATATGGACTGGAACAATGAAAAAAACTGAACAAAGGATATTTCCTGGAGCATCTGAACAATGACAAACTGAAAGAAGACAGCAGCTTCCAAGATTACTTGACACTATATTGGTTGTAAATAAAATGTGAGTATATGGAGCCAGGCCTACACTTATGCTGTTTTACCATACAGTAGAAAATGTCTGAGGTGTTGGGGCCGTCTCAGACAAAATGATTATAATGTCTTAAGTGTGCATACACACTCACACACACACGTATACATATACTTTTCAGAATTTCTGTATATTTTTCCACTTGTGCTTATTACCATTTTCTTTGCCATGTTCTCTACATAGAACTTCCAGAGGCTGAAATAAAAAAAAAAATTCCCTTGACATTACTGTTGCACATCAAGAACCTAAAGTAAAGTATCCCTCTTAAACCCACTTAATCCAATGAAGGGTCCTACGTGGTCATGTCACATCTTTTGATTAGTCATAGGGGTGAGCTTCGAGTGCATGAGAGCTGACAACCAATGAATACTCATGCAGAATTACAATGCAAAGTATGGAGTAATAAGTAATAAAGAACACAGATGTTTTGGAGTGCGCGGCCAGAAGAGACGCTTGTATGTCTGATGTGTCATTTTTATGTTCCACAACAGAATGGGGGAGGGTGGTGGATTTGGCCAAGACTGCGGCTGAATGTTAACCTTTTCTACGGTGGCAGCTCTGTCAGGCAACAGAGAGAGGGGATCTCGACCACACTGGAAGGTTGGCACATGACTGATAAATGCAACATGCACATCAGCCTGACATTCTTATTAGTCTTGAAACTTTTTTCTTCCTTATTGCTGTGTAAAGAAAACACTACCCTTACTAAAATACAACAAACAGCACGTACAACTGTACATTTTAGGAATATGTTAATAGTAAACTACAGATTTGCTTACACAGATAAGAAAACCCCACATGAAATGAATAGGAGATATGAACAGGAAAAATGTCTGCTTTTATACTTTGGTGTAACAGACAGACATTAACTAAATTAGACATGTTTGTGAGTTTTATCTCCTGGGGTCAGTGTGAACCCAAACATTATCAATGTAAATTAATGAACACAAATGTTCACACTGTAATACACAACACCAATTTACATTCAGAAGATCAGGGTTATGTTTTACTTTTCCACAAAATATTTGCTTACAAACTGAAACTTCTGAAGCATTTTGTTAAAAAGGCAGTGGATGTACACAATGATCAGGCTGGTAAGAAAACTGCCAGCAAGCAGAGCTCAAAGGTCTCTTAACAGTTGATAATTAACTGGCACTGCTGCTGTTTTTTAAAATGGCATACAGTGCGGCTGCTGATAAGAATGAGAACAAGAGCAAGGACTGCTAAATCACACAAAGTGGTATGCCAGAAAAACTTGGAATAAGACAGCCAACTGCAGAGGCTGTAATGTTTAAAGAAAGAAAACTTACAACAAATTAAACACTTCAGCTGAAGAAAGAAATCAAGCATTACTTCCAACAAGCATTTCCTGGTTCAGAGGAACAGCACCACTGCTAAATTTCCTGGCATTAATCAGATTACCATTTCCTGCTTTTAAGTTTTTAGTCAATGTGACTTTTCATTTGTTGTCTCAATCTATACAGTCAGAAATACACTGAATGACTTTCTGGCCACTGTTTTTAGTACAAATGTTGGAAAATTTGGTTTTCATTGAGGTTTCATACAGTTAGGCCCATAAATATTTGGACAGAGACAACTTTTTCTAATTTTGGTTCTGTACATTGTCATAATGAATTTTAAATTAAACAACGCCGATGCAGTTGAAGTGCAGACTTTCAGCTTTAATTCAGTGGGGTGAACAAAACGATTGCATAAAAATGTGAGGCAACTAAAGCCTTTTTAACACAATCCCTTCAATTCAGGGGCTCAAAAGTAACTGGACAAATTAAATAACTGGAAATCAAATGTTCATTTCTAATACTTGATTGAAAACCCTTTGCTGGCGATGACAGCCTGAAGTCTTGAACTCCTGGACATCACCAGATGTTGGGTTTCCTCCTTTTGAATGCTCTGCCAGGCCTTTACTGCAGCGGCTTTCAGTTGCTGTTTGTTTGTGAAGTTTAGTCTTCAACAAGTGAAATGCCTGCTCAGTTGGGTTAAGATCAGGTGACTGACTTGGCCATTCAAGAATTTTCCACTTCTTTGCGTTAATAAACTCCTGGGTTGCTTTGGCTGTATGTTTTGGGTCATTGTCCATCTGTATCATGAATCAATTTGACTGCTGTATTTAGCTGGATTTGAGCAGACAGTATGTCTCTGAACACCTCAGAATTCATTCGGCTGCTTCTGTCCTGTGTCACATCATCAATAAACACGAGTGTCCCAGTGCCACTGGCAGCCATGCACACCCAAGCCATCACACTGCCTCCCTCCACCGTGTTTTACAGATGATGTGCTATGCTTTGGATAATGAGCTGTTCCACACCTTCTTCATCCTTTTTTCTTGCCATCATTCTGGTAGAGGTTGATCTTGGTTTCATCTGTCCAAAGAATGTTTTTCCAGAACTGTGCTGGCTTTTTTAGATGTTCTTTAGCAAAGTCCAATCTAGCCTTTCTGTTCTTTAGGCTTATGAGTAGTTTGCACCTTGCAGTGCACCCTCTGTATTTACTTTCATGCAGTCTTCTCTTTATGGTAGACTTGGATATTGATACGCCCACCTACCCCCTAGAGAGTGTTGTTCACTTGGTTGGCTGTTGTGAAGGGGTTTCTCTTCACCATGGAAATGATTCTGCGATCATCCACCACTGTTGTCTTCCGTGGACGTCCAGGTCTTTTTGCGTTGCTGAGTTCACCAGTGCTTGCTTTCTTTCTCAGGATGGACCAAACTGTAGATTTTGCCACTCGTAACATTGGAGCAATTTCTCATATGGGTTTTTTCTGTTTTCGCAGCTTAAGGATGGCTTCTTTCACCTGCATGGAGAGCTCCTTTGACCGCATGTTGTCTGTTCACAGCACAATCTTCCACATGCAAGCACCACACCTCAAATCAACTCCAGGCCTTTTATCTGCTTAATTGATAAGGACATAACGAAGGACTTGCCCACACCTGCCCATGAAACAGCCTTTGAGTCAATTGTCCAATTACTTTTGAGCCCCTGAAATGAAGGGATTGTGTTCAAAAAATGCTTTAGTTGCCTCACATTTTTATGCAATCGTTTTGTTCACCCCACTGAATTAAAGCTGAAAGTCTGCACTTCAACTGCATCTGAGTTGTTTCATTTAAAATTCATCGTGGTAATGTACAGAACCAAAATTAGAAAAAAGTTGTCTCTGTCCAAATATTTATGGACCTAACTGTATTTATTTAAAATTCTCTTAGGCATCTAAATCTCGAATAGTTAACTGTTCCACTTAAATGTGATAGACACTGATGAAAACGAGATGGATGCACAGAGTGACGGGTAGCTTATTTTGTGTCACTTGGACTGTATGACCAGACAAAAGGTAATCTATTAAACAAAAAAAAGAGAGAAAAACAGAACAAGAACTACTGTATTCTGGAATGTATTCAATCTTTATATTGTATAGCATTATTCATAGCATGTGGCATCACAAAGTAAAAATACAATTCCATTATGGTTGGAGGATGCAAACTTTGAGCATAACCACGTCGCCTAATCTCACACTCTATGTCTAACTGCATAATATGAGAAAGATTCACAATGTCCTCATGACAAAGGTATGAAGCATGGCCTGTCACAAACAACTTCAAATAAAAAAATAAAACCATTCCACATACAGCTTAGAACTAAGCAACTGCCAACAACTGGAAAACACTAAGTCTTTAATGTCAAAAGTAAAAAAAGACAAGAAATGCATTATAATGTTTTTTTGCCCACATCAATATAGTAGTAACACTGAACATCAGGACCATAGCCTTAACAAAACAAGCATAGCCTATTGGGTAAAAATTCTCATGCAAGCTGAAGCAAGGTGTCAATTCAACAAGCACAATTAACATCAGGTGCTGTGGAGAGACCCTCTGTTCTGGTAACCTCTGAACCAGAACTGTGAATGACAAAAGTCCTTTCCTTAAAAACAGGGAACAATCTGCCATAATATTATAAAGTATCTGTTGGGAGTAAAAATTGTGCCCAAACAATTCAAAGTACACTAAAGCTGTAGCCCGGACGTGAGAATTCTCTTTCTGTCACACAGTCTGCTTCTATGTGCAGCTACCTGAAAAGCAAAAAAGAAATGCACAAAAAAAATCATCTTGATTATTTATGTTGGACAGGAAGATTCCAGATTCAAGATTATTTATTGTCATTTCATCCATATACAGTAATACAGCATACAGTGAAACGAAACAACGTTCCTCCAGGTCCATGGCGTTACATAGAACACAGGACAACGAAGAATCCACGACACATAACATAAAGACACATAATATATAACAAGGAGCGTGCGAGTCAAATGTGCAGCCATGTGCAACATTGCAGAGGAGAACACAGATATCAGATATCAGTCCGGTCCATGAGTGTTCAGGAGTCTGACTGTTCCATATTCTGGTGGTGAGGGCCCGAATGCTTCAGTACCTTTTTCCCCAATGGCAGGAGTGTAAACAGTGAGTGTGAAGGGTGTGTTGGGTCATTCACAATGCTGGTGGCTTTGCAGATGCAGCTTGTGGTGTAAATGTCCATGATGGAAGGAAGATAGGAATTAGGGTCTTTTTACTTTGATCAGTCTTTACAACCCGTTAAGGAATTGGCTGCCAGGGACATAGTGGATGCAAAATTAAACATAATAAGGAAGAGACACCACAAACACCTTTACAATGTGGGGGCCTCCAAATGTGGGAATCCAAGAGCAGCTTCTTTATCTTTATGATAAACCTTCAAGCTTCAAAAACTTAGAAACTTCTGCACAGTGCATTACCCGTTTTCAGCTGTGTTTCATGCTGCCTTTAACTCATTTGCCTACTTTTACACAGACAGACATCTTTTCTGAAAACACAATTTATACTGTTCACCTCAGATGGCCATTTAAATAGGTTCCTCTTACTGTATATTATAAAGTTTGTTCCTTTTGGTCAGGCTTGTTTTATCCTGAATATTAATAAAATAACATATTGATGTAACTGCAAACATATGGTAAACAGTTATTATGCATACACTGAGCAGCAAAAATGTTGCAAAAACATGACGACGACACCACCTAAACACAGCAATAAGCTAAGGAGACTCATAAGTGCTGCACATTATTTACAAGCCTCTATCAGGTATTCTAAAGGGCCCAACAAATGCATATCTAGAGTTTAATCTATATGCTAAAAATATATATTTAGACAGGACCAGAAATAAAACATGAAAATTACTGTATGATTATGACAAATGCCTTTGGCTCTAATAAATTACCAGGTTAAAACTTTTAAGGAAAAGTACAGGAAAAGAGGGCGGCACAGTGACACAGTGGGTAGCGCTGCTGCCTCGCAGTAAGGAGACCTGTCTGGGTTCGCTTTTCAGGTCCACCCTGCGTGGAGTTTGCATGTTCTCCCCGTGTCTGCGTGGGTTTCCTCCCACAGTCCAATGACATGCAGGTTAGGTGCATTGGCGGTCCTAAATTGTCCCTCGTGTGTGCTTAGTGTGTGTGTGTGCACGCTCCCTGCGGTGGGCTGGTGCCAATGTGGAGTTCTTCCATAATATGTGTGTGGAAGCTTTATGATATCCAATATTTAATAACCTTAGATGTGTGCATTTAATTTTAATCTCTTAAATCAAATTTAAAAAAAAAAATACACACAGTTACACAACAACACAATTGATGAAGAGATCTTCTAAATTTACCACACAGATGACATTCTGAAATGAAACTACTACTTAGCTGGGCATCAAACACCCAATGTCCACTACAATTATTCATAAGCGCCACATTCTGGAGTTGTCAGGTAGTGAAATTGAAAGAGATGGAAAAACAATAAAGTGCATCATTCTGGAAACTCATAAACTTTGTTCATGTTTGCCCTTATAAGGTTTATATCCTTCCTTCATAATTCTATGCAACCCTCACTGTAGACAATGGCTCTCCAGTCCTCTAACTTGGAGGGTCACACACGTTGCATGCTTTTGTTCAACCTGCTTTCAAAGCCACAACGACCTCCTGCAACTTCCAAATTTATTGTTATAAATATTTGTATTGTTCTTGAATCAGCTGTTCTGCTTTGATGCAATTTATGTTTGGTGGATCAGTTCAATTCTCCTTAGTCCAGCAGTTTCTCTGTCCTCGGTCTTGTTTCAAAATATTGCTAAGCTTTATGACCACGTGAGATGCAAATTATGAGAAATCAGTGGTACTGCTGTTGGCTACTACCTCTAATGTTAAACCTCAAAACCAGCACTGAATATCACTAAGGAGAATTTTATATACAATTTTGTGGCTCAGGTAACTGCTTGAGCAGATGGCAACAAGTTTTGAATACGAGGGTCTCCAGGCCTATCCGGTCTTTATTTTAAAACACTAATTTGCAAACACATTAAATTCATATGCTAATGCAAGGCATAAAAGAAATATACAAGCCTCCAAAAAACAGGAGGTAATGTCTGCTAAAAGAAGAAATGACTGACACTTAAAATTGCATGTGCTTGGAACTCATATTTGCAATTCAAAGGCACACAACAAGATTTCCAAGTAACACATATAGAATTTAGAATTTTTTCATTATTGCTTTCAGTATTCACGCCTACAGTATTTGACCAGAAAATAGTAGGATGGGAGCTGATCTATAATATCAAGCAAAGAGTACATGGTGGAAGGACACTTCTAAAAATAAACACTGAAAGCACTGGAGCTGCAAATGAACTACAATGAAGGAAATCAGAGAGGTCCGCGACTAAGAGTAGTTGTCAAATGCTGCTGCACATTTGGGGCGAGGGCAAGCCTGTCAGCATAATTCAAGTTTTATCTTTCTCACAGATTTCAGTCTTCAATGGCCTTCCTGTCCGAGTTGAGATTTAAATATGTATGGTACCCGACATCTCTTTCTATATACTCTCATTTGCATAAACAGAATTATTTTAGGAAATTAAATGGAACCAAAAAAACTGTAAAGAGATCTGAGCTTGTTTAGCAACCTAAGACAGAAGGAATTCAAACTGCCCCATTTGGGTGGTAAATGATCTCATTTTAGGATTCTGGAATAAATCAAACCGCACTGAATTTATACCAGCATGTTGTGCTATGGAGGTGGGCTTTAGTTGTTTATTCAGATTTTGTTATCACAGCAGACGGCATCTAAAGTCAAAAGAATTACTAGCAAATATGGCCAAATATGAATGTTAACATATGAACTGTTCTATATATGGGATAAACCTGGTAGCAACATCTTCACAGTCGTATAAACTCTATGAGAACAACTATTCTCTGAATATAGTGGTGGCACTGAGGCTAGGGATCTGCACTGGCAATTGGAAGGTTGCCAGTTCGAATCCCGTAAATGCCAAAAGGGACTCTGCTCTGTTGGGCCCTTGAGCGAGGCCCTTAACATGCAATTGCTGAGCGCTTTGAGTAGTGAGTAAAGTGCTATATAAATGCAAAGAATTATTATTTATTATTTTCAAAAACTTTCTTAAAGAAGGTAGGCCAGAGACTTTAGTGTTAACATTGAACAGTTTAAATCTGTCTCCTTCTTTTTTTTTGCTGCACATGGAAAGTTGTCATCAGACTTGGGATTAACAGTACAGAGTAATGGGGATTGTGGAAGAGAAGTGAAAAAGAGAGTGCAGGCAGAGTGGAGAAGAGTGTCAGGAGTGATTTGTGACAGATGGGTATCAGCAAGAGTGAAAGGGAAGGTCTACAGGATGGTAGTGAGACCAGCTATGTTATGTGGGCTGGAGACGGAGGCACAGGAGACAGAGCTGGAGGTATCAGAGTTAAAGATACTAAGATTTGCATTGGGTGTGACGAGGATGGACAGGATGAGAAATGAGGACATTAGAGGGTCGGCTCAGGTGTGATGGTTAAGAGACAAAGTCAGAGAGGCGAGATTGCGTTGGTTTGGACATGTGCAGAGGAGAGATGCCGAGTATATTGGGAAAAGAATGCAAAGGATAGAGCTGCCAGGGAAGAGGAAAAGAGGAAGGCCTAAGAGAAGGTTTATGGATGTGGTGAGAGAGGACATGCAGGTGATGGGTGTAACAGAGCAAGATGACGAGGACAGGACAATATGGAAGAAGATGATCCGCTGTGACAACCCCTAACAGGAACATCCGAAAGAAGAAGAATGGAAAGTTGTCATCAGAAATTTGTTGTATGAAAATATAATGATTATAAACTCAATTAAAAAAAACTAAACTAAAAACCAATACATGCATGATATCTTCAAACTATTGATAAACCTTTGAAAACATTACATCATTGTAAAAGAGCACCCAGACCTCGATTTATAACTGCTATTTCAGCATGTTCTTGTGCAAACCATTAAGTAACAAAGCAAAATGTTTGACTTTAACTATTAAACATGAACCCAGAATTAGATGCAACTTGTAAATGACGCTCCAAGCATCAATATGCTTAAATTAAATGTTCTGGCAATATACACTACCAGTAACGGCGCACTGCACGAATCCACTTGACTTAAGTATTCCTAGTTTTCATCCTCTGTCTCTGTACATTTAGCATTCATTTGCTCAGAGGTCCTGAGCTGCTCTTCTTTTCTCCACCCTAGCGGTCCGCTTCTGCTCTTCTTCTGTCGGCACCTTTTCGCTTTAAAACTGATTAAGTCAGTGTTTGCATTGCAATTATTTAGTACGTTTTCCTTAATTTTTCACTTAAGCTGGCACTTAAGTCTTCAATCTACCTCAAGAATGGTTTAAGATATGAAGAGTTAGAGCACTGGTTCTCAAACTGTGGGGCGGGCCCCCCTAGGGGGGGCGCAAAGATGTGAAAAAAAGAAAACAAGAATCTAAAATATGAAAATACATCTATTGAAACCAAAACAAATTAACTTAAACTACATTCTGATACTAGAAAAATAAATATAGAGTTAGATAAATGTTGATAAAAGTTAAATAGGTACTGTATAATAAAATATGCATCTATGATATATCATTAAATAAAAAAAGAACAAATTGGTATTAGTGGGCTCCTTTCAAAAAAAAAAACATTAGGGGGGCGCGATTAAAACTTATGAAAACTCGGGTCGCAAATACTTAAAGGTTGAGAAACGCTGAGTTAGAGGAAGTGACGGCGAAGGTGGAAGGGATGACAATGGCACCCATACATATGCACTGCACAGCCGCCCGCTGCCGAGAGTTGATTCTACAATAAAATAAAAATAAAAATAAAAAGAGGAATAAAAATCATCACCCTGATAGTGGATAGTAGATGTCACGCAGTATATGTGTACTAAATTTCAGGTCAATAATTCAAACGGTTCGCGAGCTACAGGTGATTTAACATCCTGGACAGACAAACGGACAGCCATGGTAGTGAATTATATAAGAACATATTGGATTATCATTGTTTACTTCCATGAAATCAGAAATTTACAAATCACATACTGTATATGTAGCAGAAAAACTAATATAGTAAAAATAACAAATAAAATTAAACTATCATCTTCAGCACATGGCCTGTGAAATTGTGCACAAGGAGGAGTCAAACAATGCGACTTCCTAATGGGTAAGCTAGGAGACCCCAAAGGGTTATCACAGTGTGTCCCCTCTGGTGCAAGACACACCTTGGAGAAATCTGAAAATCATCCTTTTATATGCAAAACTATTACTTTCATTTGGTGGATTTTGGAAAAAAATATTTTACACGTGCATTTTTATAAAAATGAAGCATATTCTAAGGATCTACAGTTCTGTAAACTTTGAGAGCATTATTAAACAATTTATTAAAAAAGAAACCATGAACACATTTTTGTGTTTATGGTCAAAAATTAATACATCATTTTGTCATCTATAACCAGGTGCCAGGCCACCCACTACAGCAGCTATGAGAGTAGCTTTACATCCAGACAAGGGTCAGCACAGTTCTCACCCTACGTTTTCTTTCATATTAAGTCAAGTGTTTTGTAAAATCTTTAGCTGGAGTTCCCCTACATTTCTTTTACTCAAAAACACAGGTCAATAAGTCCCTCTTGTTTAATTGATCTGATAGTTTAAATTAAGTGGCCTTACATTCAGAAACATGTGCTAGTATGGTATTTACATTTAGAAGAAATTGGGAAACTTGTTGCCAAAGCTTTAAAATGCTGAACTTTCTTTTAAATTCATCTTTTTCGGTGGAGTTTGTCTCCCTTAACTGTATCTAAATACTGACCATTAGTGACAAGCAATCCAGAAACAGGTGCAAATGGGCAGAATTCATACAGACAGTGACCAGAGGGATTCAAACCCAGCAGTCCAAGCACTGTGCCACCTTGCCACCCAACAGTGAAATGAGTTTAGCCTCAAATTCCCTCATTTCTTTCAATTCCAGGAAGAAATCAGTAAGTGATTTTACATTTATTTGCTGCAGTGGACAGTAAGAGTTTAGAGACTTCAAATCTTGTCTTGATGTTGTTCTGGAGAACGTAAGTGAACAGGATGGATGAGCGTATGGGGCAAAATGGCCTGTTCTCACCACAATTGTTCTAATTTAGCCTAACCTAACTGTATCTCATCTGTTCTTAAACTCTGTGCATCAAAGGCTACCAACATTTTGCACGTAATGAACCTGTAAATCAACTTAAACAAACATACAGTATCATTCAGCACTGCCCTCACAAATACTGCAAAACAGCAACCAAGATTCATAACATTTGGAAAATAAAAAGCATAGCATTAAGAATTAGGACTGACTGGAGGAGATAACACTGCAGCAGCTGAAAGCAACAAAAAGAACAATGTGGCTTAACAAAAAAACTATCTTCAATAAACCCTTCAATCATCATAATTAAGGTTCATCTTGTCTTTTGGTGCCCTATTATCCTCAGCTAATAGGCACGTACAGCGTAGGATTGTGTATTAGACGGGTTGTACCAGCCCGTACAAGTCCTAATGGGCCAAGTGCTTTCCACCCACCCAAAAACTGTTTTATGCCACACATTCTAATGATAAAGCTAACCTGCTGTTATCATAATTTCTCATTTACCTTACAATCAGCCAGTGTCGATTAACAGAAATATAGTAGAATATGAATAAGGGAGAGATGTGATAAAGTTCTGTCTAAAGTGAACTGCTGTGTGAGCCATCTTCAAAATCTTTCATTTCAATATGATTTCTGGGAAGAAGAAATGAGAATGAAAGCTTTGAACCAAAAATATGCTTGAGGGGACAAAAATGTCTAGGACAAGAGCTTTGGTGACTGTGGATAACAGCAGTCCCATCACTGGAAAAGGTGTCAATTATATGGGATTCTCACTGTACATTGGGGGGGGGGGGGGGGGTTGTTGGTTGTCAGGATTAGCACTCCAGCCAGTGTGGTGCGGAGGTGTCACCCATTACAGGGCTGTACTTGGGTCCTAATTTGGGATCCTGAGGTGGGTGTGACAATGTGCTGTATCAGTGGATGCTCCCACTGCCCCTTTCTATACAAGGGTACTTTACAGCCTACATATATACAAACAAAACATACAATTGTAACAATTTCTCAGTTTTTTTGTTAAGATTTCAGAACAGAAAAACTTCTAATCAGCACAAAACATGATGAAAAAAAATCCAAGTAGTGAAAAAGGTCCCACAGTAGATAAAGGTTTCCAAAGCCATATATTTCTGTTCAGCTACATTAAAGGTACAGGATTTATACTGCAGCTTTTCTGTCACTGTTGTCTTTTATAGTGGCCAGTGTTTTAATATTGGTGTCAGGATCATAAATGGGTGTCATGTTCAGTTTCAACCCAAATCTCTAATCTCATGTGCTCCAATGTGCTGTTCTCGAAGACTGCTCCTTTATTCTTTGTAGCACACATTTAAATCCTTCATTTTCAGTCAACTCTGGAATGGATTAGATATTTTCATTAAAACCTGCATGTTTACTGTATTTACTGCAACAACACATAGCAACTTTGCTTTGAAAAGAAGATATTATGATACAACATGTTTAAATACAATGAGAGAAGAAGAAACACAATGAGGTGATGTCTGCAGTGCAAGATAGATGCAAGTATAATTGCTCGGTACAGGATGTCACCGTTTGATTATTGTATACCCCGTCATACGGCAGATCTTTACACAGCACCTAAAAACTAACTTCTAACCTGCTGACTATTGACACAGCTGTTTAACAAACACTTCTTCATACATAGAAAATTGTAATATTAGACTATGACAATACATTAAAGCTTAATTTTTGTCACAGTAATGCCACACCATGTTCTAAAAGTACAAGAATATTTACACACCACACACACACACATCTTTCTAACCTGCTTATTCTGGGCAGGTTTGGTGGGAAGCAGGAGCCTATACCCAGCAATCACAGGGTGCCAGAGTGCCAGTCCACTGAAGTTACCATAAATATACAGTAGTACTAGGGTGTTGTACCGTGTTAGCCATTATGAATGTAGAGAAAAGCCAAGCAAAATGACACCTTTTATTGGCTAACTAAAAAGATTACAATATGCAAGCTTTCGAGGCAACTCAGGCCCCTTCTTCAGGATGCCTGAAGAAGGGGCCTGAGTTGCCTCGAAAGCTTGCATATTGTAATCTTTTTCGTTAGCCAATAAAAGATGTCATTTTGCTTGGCTTTTCTCTATAAATATACAGTATATTAAATAAAAACATATACATTGTAAAGTTAAATCTTGTCCACAAACTTTCATCTGAGCATAATATATAAACATCATTGGTAGAAATGTGTAATTTATTCCTACTTTTCCCCAAACCTATGTTCTTACATTGCATTACAGTGCCAGTACACCACTACAAGAAAAAAAAAAAAAATCGAGAGCAACATGAAGGAAAAGTAAAAAGAGTTGTTATAAAGCCTAAAATGTGTAAAAATATCTCATGCACAATAAATAACAGCAATTCAGATCATGAAAAATATGGGAGTTTCTATGCAAATGTGGTGTGCCTCTAACAGGGCAGTGCCCATCACAACTACATGTAAATGTTAACAATCGCTTTCAGCTTTAACAGGTGATAAGCAAATCCTCATCATTAAAAACCTCATTTTGATACCTCAAATACCTGCTGTTGTACTTAAATGGAGAGTTCAGAGGCTACAGTGACAGGGATGGCATAGAAATGGTACAGAAGAATACATAAAATGATATAACCAATGAAGAAACTGCAGTTCATGCACAGCTGCCATTAAAGTTTTTATTCAAAGAAGCCCACTATGTAAATGTATTGATTTATGCAAAGAATAAAATGAGTGAAAAACATAAGGGACCAAAGACAATTTCAGGATCAGTGACTGCACAAGAAGCTGTAAACACATTGGTCTTTCTGTCATGATCTGAGCACTGTGAACGGCGATAAAACAATAATTAGCTGACCATAGCAAATCTAAATACTTGGTACTTTATCAATATCCAAGGTATGCCTAGTGGCTACACGTTTAAAAAAGCAATATATAAACAAAATAATTCATCAGGGATGTGCTTAATGTATTTTTATGGACCTTATCTATGAAGATGTCGCTCTGACTCCATGGGTGAGAAAGAAATGGGACTGAGGCCACAAAGGAACAATTTCTTAGTTAGAACCTTCTCACTTTAAAGCTGTGGTGATTCATGTAACTATTCTTCCAAATAAATTCAGCAAACTTGCATCTTAGCAATGCCAAGCATTATTATACAACACTGTATGATGATACTTGTATTATTTAAATGGGAGATTGTGCTCACCATGTATTCATTAGAACTAAAAGTGAAGCATATTGCTTTCTGCCTCTAAAAAGTTACTAAATGCCCAGAGCTTTACACCAACAATATTCATTTGTTTAAAATCCTTCAGATGTTTAAATTTTTTTCTTTTGGTTGGAAAATTTTTGCACTTATATTAAGTATGTGGAATTCATCAATTAAGAATGGAAAATACAATCAAGCACTAAAAATAAAGCCTCTAGCTCTAGATGTAACCACAGCTGCAACACTGTCCATTTGTCTATAAAAAGAACAGCATAGGAATGGTGTCTCCTTATTCACACTTTATTTACATTAATTGTATAGCTTCACCGTAATAATAAATGTACAGTCGACCCTCGATATACGACTGGCCTGACATGCGAACAACTTGGTTTACGACCAAAATTTTTGTTTTGAATTATGACCCGAATGTGGTCACGTGTATCCGCTTGTGCGATTGTAAACAAACAGCCGATAGCGTTCGTAAGCGTCAGTCGGAGCCCAGATACGTGTGTTTGTGGATGTAATTTCAGTCAATGCAGTGATTTATATAATTTATTTTGATAATTGCTATCAAAATGGCCCCAAAAAGCTAGAAAATAAGCTAAGGAAGGAAGAGAAGGTAACAAAGGTAAAGAAAGCGATCACAATCAAAACAAAGAAGGAAACTGTGCGGAAATATGAAAGTGGCGTTCGTGTGACCGATCTTGCTAATATGTACAGCATGTCGAAATCCACCATCTCGACAGTTTTAATCAGAAAAGATTTAACCACCTTCCATTTCATTCTCCTCCTCCTCCCTTCCTGCAAGCCAAAGATGTCAACTTAAATGGCGAGTACAATATGAAATTGTTGTTTCTGGTAGGCTAGGCACTTTTTATAACTTTTTGGTTAGTACATTAGAAAAATTATTGGTGTTTTTGATAAATTATGCACATTATACAACCCTTTTGTATTATGAAAAGGTTAAGTAAGTGTCGCTGTGGGAGGTTCGGAACGCATTATCGGTATTTCCATTATTTCTTATGGGAAAAACAGTCTCGACTTACAACCAAACTGAGTTACAACCAGCCCTCACGAACGAAATGAGTTCGTAAGTCAAGGGTCCACTGTATTCTCAAGTCTTTTTAGGACCCAATTAGAGATTTGTACTATTTGTAGTAATGA
The DNA here is from genome assembly GCF_900747795.2 of Erpetoichthys calabaricus. Classification (NCBI taxonomy): domain Eukaryota; kingdom Metazoa; phylum Chordata; class Cladistia; order Polypteriformes; family Polypteridae; genus Erpetoichthys; species Erpetoichthys calabaricus. The sequence goes on from NC_041406.2 coordinate 2,128,852, forward strand.
CCCAGGTCTTTAATTCAATCACAGTGGTAATATAACTAAAATGCTATAACTGCAATTTTAATGGCTAGCAAGCATGTACCTAGGCCCTAGGTCAACTGAACAGACTCCATATATTCATAACATTACTGGTAGGAGAAAGATGGAGAAGTGCTGCATGCAAACAATTGAAATATATTTTGTAAAAGTTCCCTATTATTCCTCCCACTCTTTTCTTGCTGTTGTTCAAGATCAATCTTCCCCTAAAGTTTAGCATGTCATGAGGCACACATCCTAACCAGATAAACGGCAGCAGATCATCCTGCCTCTGGAGGTGCTCTCCAATTAAAATTAACTCCCATGCCACTCCGGCTTGGGGACAGCCGATTTCAGAGAAAGAACTGATGAAACTGTTCAAGGAGACACTTGCTCTGAAATGACAATACTACGCTGTGAACAACACGACACATTCAGCATTGTGGGTAAATGAAAACCATCAAGATTTCCACAAAGCTATCTTCCTGCTTTAACAGTGTGAGAAGTTTAGCAAAATGACACCTTTTATGAGCTAACTGGAAAGATTACAATATGCCAGCTTTCTTACCTGAAGAAGGGGCCGGAGTTGCCTCAAAAGCTTGCATATTGTAATCTTTCCAGTTAGCCCATAAAAGGTGTCATTTTGCTAAACTTCTCACTTTATCCATAATGGCTAACACAGTACAGCACCCTTGTGCTTTAACAGATCCCTGTTCCACACCCCCCCCCCCAAAGTGACAAATGCATGTTGCACATTTAGCAAGAAGAAACACAAAACCTCTTAACCTTAAGATGCTATTAGTTTTATCACATATTTCTGTGTAACAATTTCAAATTCCAATTACTCTTCTCAAAAATGAAACAAAAAATGTGCAAGTCCCCAGATGTTACATTTCTATAAGAAATGTTTTGAAGAGAAAAGCCTCCTCTAGATGTAGTCTGTTCAAAAAAAAAAAAATCAGATAGTAAACAGGAAACTACTAGAGATTATATGAGGCCCTCACTTACTAAAGGTGTTTGCAGCATCTCTGAGGTTTAATTTTTGCATCCACTATATTGCTGAGAGAAAAAATGTGTGTGGCAAAATAATTTTCCTCTATTTGATTTCTGCCACACATTAACACATTTTTTTGCTTTGTGCCCTCCCCCACCATGACCGATCACCTATGGGGGACGAGCAACAGCTTTAGATTCGCCAAAGATTTTGAGAGATCTCGACGTTTTAGGGTCCCCTGAAACCGAAAACATCAATATGTTGATGAAGGGTGTCTGTCTGTCTGTCTAAGTGTCTTCAGGACGGTCTACAGCTAAAACAGCTGGACAAAAAAATACTAAATTGAAACTTAAGGAGACTTAAGGTGCTGATTAGTATTTGAGCCAAATCGTGCAAGAGGCACTCGAGAGGAACCCTTGAATCAGTATGGGCGGTATTACCAAAATTCTATATCACGGTATTTTTCAAAATTATACCGGTTTCATGGTATTTGTCAGTATTTTTTTTTCCCCATGCATGAGTGGATGTTAACCACATTTTCCACAGCGGTTACTGCAGAAGACTGACTAAAAATAACCTATTCCACTGTCATGAGCATTGTACAAAAAAACATTTTAATGTGCGCACACGTATTAATGCAGGTTTGCATGGCCCCATAAAGTGATAGTTTTCAAGGGGGTGGCACTAATGAAGAGAAGGAATCACATTGCATGACAGTTGCAGTCAAAATATAGAACATTTTTATTAAACAAATTTTGCAAACAACTTAAGCTAAAATTTTGACAACATATTTTCAACCATCCAAAGAGGCATTTAGACTTCGTCAAATATCCACAGGTGCTTGTCAAAAGTTGTATTGCACTGAACATGTCTTAGAAAAGGCATAAATAGTCAATATTTTTTGTAAACCAACTACACTTTCTGTTAATGTTAACAATCTCTGTCCACTGACATGTTAAAGTGACTTTTTAAACAACTTTACCATCATTAAACTGCATAATATTTAAACTAAAAAATAATAACAATAAAATAAATAATAGTGCAACTTCTAGTAATAATACTATTACTCAAAACAGTTCAAGTCCAGGTATTCACCAAATAAAAATAAAATGAAATAAAACAAGTGCAACTTGGTGAGACATCTTTACCAACTGAACCATCATTAAGGCAAATTGCTTCAAGATAAGCTATATACATAAATAATAAAACTGCAACTTGCATTTATAATGCTATTTGTGGTATAGCCCTATGGAAGCGCATTAGGGCCACAGTGAAGAAAAAAAAAACTATATGTCGAGAATAAAGTCGACAGGTTGACTTTATTCTCGACATTTCCACTTTATTCTCGCCGTTTATGTCGAGATTAAAATCGACATTTTCACTTTATTCTTATAGTTCATTTTGTCGTTAAAGTAGAATATCGTAAACTAAACTTTATCCTAAAATCAATGTTTAATTTACTAGATTTTCTCAAACCCCATCATAAGTTAATGTAGCACATTAAATGCTTTGTGTTAAGTGTTCTCCGACTCAGTTGTTAATCGCTTTGCGCTTCTTAAACTGACTTCCTCCGCACTAAGAGGAGCCACAGGCAGCGATCGCCGCACAGAACCATTCACTTCATGATATTCCTGCTCTCTGAAAATTTAGAATGCTAAGATAAATACTTGATATCATTTTCAGGATGAAATGCATTAAAGCAGGTATTAAACATGCACAGTAGTGCTGCTCCCTCGCAGTAAGCGGTCCCCAGGTGTATGTTCAGTGTAGAGAATTTTATGGCAGATGTGACGAGGCTTCAAAAAACAGGATGTATAAATGGGTATCGCACAGGTTTAACTGAAATATTGTGTAAATGTTGGTTTTGTGATCTGGTGGTCAGAGACACGAACAAAGAATTCAATGGATATTCTTCTCAGTAGGCTTTCTTTATCTGACGTACCAAACCCGCAGTTCCTATCCTTCCTTTTTCTTTCTCCACATAACCAATCACCACACAATAAACGTCTTTGTGAAATTAAAACTAGTTATAAACTTAGACCACAGAGTGTTCAGAATTTTTTAAAAAATATTCGTTATACATGTTTGATTATGCCATCCATTCAGGATTGCACCCATCCCAGCAAGCATTGTGTGCGAAGTAGGAGTAAATCCTGAACAAGGCGCCAGCACATCGCAGGATGAATACGAGCAACACATACACTAGCAGGGTCAATATAGCAGAACAAAACCCCACATCCTACATGACTGAGAAAGGAAACTGAAGCACGCCGAGTAAACCCACCAGAAAAACATGCAAATTCAAAGCAGGGAACACCCGGGACCCCTTTGCAGCAAGGCAGCAGTGCAACCCCCACGCCACCATGCCCCCACATGATTAATACATGCTGTAAGAGCCATTTTCCTTGTTATATAAGATTCATGAATGTTTATTAGATGACAATGCATAAACTATGGAAGGTTCCTATAACCCCCGTGAATAGAATCATTTTGGTATGTTCTTGCCATTTCTAATAGTTTGGAGTAAACATTATTCTCCAGTGAGTTAGTGTCAGCCTTGCCTTGTATAAGGTGTAGAGGCATACGGTTTTTAACCGTGATCGCACGTCACTGTGCCTGGGCACCTGCCTATGTGCCAACCGGCTTACGACCCTTTAGAGTGCGTGATGTAAATATGCACTTAACAGCACTTAATTTATGTGTTGTGCTGTACGTAAAGCGTACAGGAAAAGAAATTAAGAACCTTTAAGTAGGAAAGAAGAAATTAAGAACCTTTAAGTATAAAAATACTAAAGTCTTTCAAGAAAAGCTAAGTTTATAGAAGATTCATTTTTCCCTTTTTTTTTTGCCTTTTACTCTACGTGTGTAACTATTTTTTCTTTTATTCTTGTTTGGATTATTCGCTTTTAACTTTCACTATAAAACCTTTAAAAATGAACTCTTGGACTCTGAGAATTCTTTTGACACGCGTCTTACCCGTGCCTGATGACACCTTATATTTTTGCAGCTACACATGCTTTAATGCATTTCATCATGACAATGATATCAAGTATTTATCTTAGCATTCTAAATGTTCAGGGAGCAGGAATATCATGAAATTAATGTTTTCTGTGTGCTGCCTGCACCCCGTCTTAGTTCAAGAGGAAGTCAGTTTAAGAAGCAGTAGTGATTAACAGCTGGGTCGGGGAACATTTAACACAAAGCATTTAATGTGTTACATAACTTATGACGGGGTATGAGAAAATCTAGTAAATTAAATATTCATTTTAAGATGAAGTTTAGTTTACGATGTTCAACTTTAATAACAAATTATGAGAATAAAGTCAACATGTTGACTTTAATCTCGACAAACGGCGAGAATAAAGTAGAAATGTCGAGAATAAAGTCAACATGTCGTCACACTACTACACAGTACCCAGGTACATTACACAGTATTGAAAAAAATAAAACAAGTACAACTTGGCTTGTAGTATTATCCAGTAGTATAGAAACAGTATTCACACATTTAAACATAATGGTCCACATCCGACCTTTTAAATCCAAAGTATCTCCAGACAACAGACGTGACTCCTTTATCGAGCAAAAGTTCTTCTGTGTCCTCATGTTCAACTTTATCGTCTGCTACAGCGTCAGTTTCTGAATGTTCTCTGTCCATTTTCATCGCGCAATACCTCCACTACCTCATGTACTCCGTTGCATACGTATTTAGCGGTGCAGCAGTGAAAAAGGTCCCCCTTAAACAGTTTCCGGCTGTACCACGTTCCGAACGTTGTTTAGGCAATTTAAACCAGTGTTGCGGTATAAGAAAAATCCATATCATAACAAAAACAAAAAGCAGTTTTCGGTATGAACTGGTATACCGCCCAGCACTACCTTGAATACCAGAATTCTGTAATTAATTATGAATTCTTCTCGTCAATTGCTATCGTAATGACCTATTTTATGAGCAGAAAGACCAGCATTAGAGTGGTAAATAATTACTGAAATGATATAGAATAATTCAGGTAGGTAACTTGGTTCCTAGGGCGCAAAGCCTACTGACACTCACGTCCGAATTTTTTTTTTCTTAAAAGTGACCAAATATCCATCCGTTTTTCTAATTCTACTTTTCCAATATAAGGAAGGTCAGAGATAGTCAAAGCTAGACTACAATTCACTAACCACCATTCAAGTGGCTAACAGCCATTTCACAGTAATGCTTTAGTTACATGCTTGTCTACCATAAGCTGCTGACGTTCATAGCAGTAGTGAAAGAGTGATCTGTAGCGCTGCATAAAAACTCTACGGCTCAAATATAGGCCGGGCCATGTGGGTTTGACAGATCCTTTCTTTTCTACTTTATTCTAAAACATGTAACTTCAGGTGTACTGTCGTCTTTACGGAGTACATACTATACCTACCGCTTAGACAAAACGAAGGGTCTCAGTATCTGCATGGAGTTTGTACACTCCCTCCATCTCTGCTGAAACTTCACAATACAACAAATGATTAAACTGACAAACAATTACAAACCAAAACACTGTATGACAAAGGGCTGGACAATTTTTTTGGATTAAATCATTTAATACATGTTATTTATTCCAAAATGAAAATTGTGCTTTTTTTTTTTTTTTTTTTTTTTTAAGTACCAGTTGGTACAGTCAAACATTCAAGCAAACAATGAATATGCCAACGGAGGAAAACAACAACAAAAAAAATTCACCCCAATTTCATCAGCTGGACATGTGTGTACAGTCAAATATATTAAACTAGCCGACGCCCGCCATAACATACACGGTGTAAGAATAGGAACGGAAAACAGTGAGAAAGGAATTCAGAAATCAAGAATAAATAAATACTTCTTGAAAGACGCAGTTGTGCATAGGTGTTTTGGTGGAGAAGACAGATAATGAGTCGAAAGATCGAACTGTAGAAAAAGCCACGTACAACTGACCGTGGCTGAAGACTGGTATCAGGTCTGTGCTCTGGTCTTTGGGTATCTGACAGTGCATGTAGAATTTCCGGCCAAGCAGGATTACATGTGAAAGTGACAAATAAATCAGGCTTTCCAAATTTACATACTATGGCCATGGCATCCTGATAGTTCTGTTGCATGTATCTTGGACTTCCTGGAAATATGGACGGTAATATGATCATTTTGCCTACATGTACTATGTTATTTTCATCGTTTTCTTGCAGTGCGTCTGATAGTCGTTTGTATTGTTCCACGTACAGATCTTGTTGATGTAATCTGAGATAGTTGAGACGCATGCCCTCTGTTTTAACATATGCATCTACGACGCATTGTTGGAATAGTTTGCCGCTGGAGTGCAAAATACTAAATGTATTCCTCATTGCTAATCTGTAGGCATAAAATTGGCATCGAGTAAGCCTTATTCGTTTGGCGGTTCTTTTATCAGGAACATGTTGTAAATCTTTGTGCCAGCCAATGTCTCCGTAAGGGAATAAAAGTGGGTAAAGCATAGGATCGCAATTCATACTGAGCGTGGAAATCTGTTTACAGGAGTTGCCTATGGGATAGATGCAAATGTCCCTTTCGGCAGGCGGTTCGCCATCTTCTCCAACGAAAATCGCTGCAACATCAGTGTTTCATGTCAGGACATTATATCGGGCCAGCATGGGGAAGGGTTTGGAAGAGGACAAATAGGAATCGAGAAATACCGTGTCGGCTGCGTGTGGGCGGGACCGGTTTTGAAGTGGAAGCAGGACGAACCAGAAGAGTAATATATACAGTACAAGAGATGCAAAGATGGAAACAAGCAGTGCTTCTATAATGAATGAGCTTGTTGCAAAGAAAGGCTGTAAATTTAATTCAGCTGTGTTCAATTGGTTTGGCTATAAAAGAAAGAATGTCAAACAAACTAGCGTAAAAGGCATAGTGTGCAAAAGGATGACAGCAGTTCTAAGTGGAAGCACATCTAGTTTATTTCAGCACTTAAAACAGAAATGCCCCTCGGAACTGAACGAAGGCAAAAAAGTACAGGACAAAGATAAAGCCTTTCTAGAACTGACAGCTTTGCCATACTCTTTGCCCTGATTCAGCTTGTACTGCACAAAGCGCTCTCCCTATTTATTATCCCGCTAGACAGCATAGTTACACTAGGAAGACGGCGTCCCTTGTCCGGAGGTCAGCAGAACAATCATGAATTCTTAACCTGCAGTGTTGAGACTAAGCTACAGTGGGAAGAAGAACGAGCAGACTGGCTGTACCAGGCGGGTGGAGGGCTATCAGGGCACACTTGGAGGAAATGACTCCTTTAACATGCAGATCACTCTGGAGAGCTGTAGTTCTAATGGAGGGAAGAAGCTGGCAGGTATGACCCACAAGGTAAACTTTATGGAGGGGAGAAACACCCACAAAACTGACTGTGGTAGGAGTAGAAGGCAAAAAGAAAACTGCACATTTTTTAGAAAGACTGCCCTTAAATGTTGGGGCCACAAGGGCTGCAAATGTAAAAACAAATTAGAAAAAAAAACCAAAACAAAATGTACAGAAATATCTGCACAGAAAGAAGTTCTTATTGTGTATCTTTCCTCATTGACAGTAAATATGTTTTTTGAATTTCTATGAAGGATAGAGTTGTATTTCCTGTTTGCAAAAATGTAGACAGTCTTCTCAGTTTTTATCTATTTTTCTTCCCTGAAGATTTATATTTTAAAATATTTAAATAAAGTGTAAATTGTCCAAAAAAAAAAAAGTAAAAAAACTTTTTTTTTTTTTTTTGCTGTATTGCCCAGCCCTAGTATGACATTCAACACTAACTTTTAGATACCCATCTCTGAATGGGCAAGAGAAAAGTAACCAATGCTTTACTTTTCATTTCAGGGAGACTTACAAATAAGCACTAGAGCTGTCAACACAATTAGATAGACAGATACTACTTTATTTGTCTCTAGGGGGAAATTAATCAATCTAAAATAATGGAGCAGCCAATGTTTGTTGTACACAGTTTCTGGAGCACAATCAAAAACTGCTTTACAGAGCAAACAGGATAAGTTTACATTGTGATATCCAAACAAACAAAAAACTTTCAAGCATCAAAGCTGCTGTAACCACCAAACATTTTCTCTACTCTACTTATTGTAACATTTAAACAGCATATGTGCTAGGTGAAACAACAACTTGGGTCTATAGTTTGATAGAAAATAATACTAGCTATAGACAGATACATAGATATAAGCGCATACAGTATATAGTTATCTTCAAAATCACTGCCAACCCTGGTAAGAGCGAGTAAAATGGGCCGAAGGGGAAAAAAAGAATCACCTTTTGGTGAATTACTGTAAACATGCACTGAAAAAAATAAGAGAAATAAAAACTTTATTTGAAATACATTTATCGCACCCCTGCATGTAATACCAGTAGTAGCACTGCTGCCTAGCAGTAAGGAGATCAATGGTTATTGTCCAGGGTCACCCCTGCAGGGAAGCACTTTGAGTAGTGAGAAAAGGGTCACGGGGGTCTGCTGGAGCCAATCCCAGCCAACACAGGGCACAAGGCAGGAACCAATCCCGGGCAGGGTGCCAACCCACCGCAGGACACACACAAACACACCAAGCACACACTAGGGCCAATTTAGAATCGCCAATCCACCTAACCTGCATGTCTTTGGACTGTTGGAGGAAACCGGAGCACCCGGAGGAAACCCACGCAGACACGGGGAGAACATGCAAACTCAACGCAGGGAGGACCCGGGAAGCGAACCCAGGTCCCCAGATCTCCCAACTGCGAGGCAGCAGCGCTACCCACTGCGCCACCGTGCCGCCCAAGTTTATTTATTTATTAAATATAACCTTTATTACACATTTTTACCAAGGTTGCTAATAACCGTGGACATACTGTACTGTGTATTATACGGTACTGTAGAGTGTGTGTGTCTATTTTATTTATTTACTTAGCATTATCTCTATCAATACCTTGATGCATAGGGATATAGATAGAGAAATCTATGTTTGCATGTATTCTACTTTAACTATATATTATTAAAAAGGTAAAGCTTGTTCCAGGACGGTGGCACAGTGGTAGCGCTGCTGCCTCGCAGTAAGGAGACCCGAGTTCGCTTCCTGGGTCCTCCCTGCGTGGAGTTTGCATGTTCTCCCCATGTCTGCGTGGGTTTCCTCCCACAGTCCAAAGACATGCAGGTTAGGTGCATTGGTGATCCTAAAATTGTCCCTAGTGTGCGCTTGGTGTGTGTGTGTGTGTGTTTGTGTGTGTCCTGCGGTGGGCTGGCACCCTGCCCGGGGTTTGTTTCCTGCCTTGCGCCCTGTATTGGCTGGGTTGGCTCCAGCAGATCCCTGTGACCCTGTAGTTAGGATATAGCAGGTTGGATAATGGATGGTAAAGCTTGTTCCATAATGAAAAACTGGCTTACTTTTTCTTTTTTGGAATAAGCTTTACCTTTCTTTCTTTCTTTCTTTCTCCCTTACACAATGTTGCTGTTTATTTGACAGACCCCTTTATTCAAGGCAACTTGCAACATCAGGATACACGGCAGCTGTTTCAAGGTATCCTTTACACTTGGAACACAGGCAGGTCAAAGTCACTTGGTAAGAGTCACAAAGAAGGGAACTGAACTGAACTGGGAACCATGTGAGTTAATGGCCAGTGACTACAGAAAACCATGACAACCCGACAAAATCCGTACCTTTTATCCTATTTAACCTTGGAAATGAAAATAAAAAATAACTGTATAGCTGTATTTACACACTATAACCCTCAAAATCAAGGGAAAACAACATTTTAAAAAATCCTGAATAATTATTAAACAGTGAAATACCTGCTTTGGATAAGTGATAAGCCCCCCCAACAGTGACCATTATCAACTTGCTCAAGTACAGCCAATCACCATTAAGGCCACACACCAGTCTCATTGGCCCCCAGCTGACATCAGCTGCCGTGGTCTTGACTGCTCCAGAACAAATCTGGCTGTTCCTCGAGGACCCCACTGCTAGTAGTGCATGGCAACACAGAGAATTCCCCCCTAATCTGAAAGTTGCTTTCAAACGGGCACCAGAATAAAACTGTGGAAAAGCAATAGTCAGGAGAAGAAGAGAAAAATATTTCTATGGCTTTAACTATCCCTCCAAATACCACTCAGAACTTTAAAAGTTAAAGACATATGGCATCGCCACCACCAACTTAACTACTATAGATCAGGCCATTCCTCCAAAATGGATGAGCAAGCCAGGAGGATATCAATTAAGGATGCCACCAAGAGGCCAAAGGCAACTCTGAAGAACTTGTAAGTGTTCATGGCCAAGATAGGTCAACCTGTGCCTGCGACAACCAAATCCCAGGCTTTACACAAAGCTGGCCTTACGGCAGGGTAACAAGAAGAAAGTCTCTTCTCACAGAGTCTCATTTGCTCTTGCAAAAAACACTTGGAAGGTTCTGACGCCATCTGGCAAAAAGGTTTTACAGTCGGATGAGACCAAGAGTGAACCTGCTGAACAGAAGTCCAAAAACAGAACACCACACCAAAATACACACCACAACTACTGTAAAGCATGGCGATGGCAACATTATCTTGAGTGGGGTCTTTCTATTCAGTGGGGACTGCAAGTTCAAGGTTTTATTATTTAGTCATGATTACGCAAGAAAACATTTGCCTTCTCAGTTGCATCTAATAACAGACAGAATGAAATAAAACGGACAAATAGAAACAAGAATGGTTAAGGTAAGGCAGTTACAGAATACATATTTACACCAAAAAAATAATAATAAAAAAAAAAAGGTTACAGGATATATATCAAAACCTTAATCATTATCTCCAATATTTCTTATTGAAAGGTCGTATGGCACTAGGAAGAAAGGAGTTTCTGGAGCGATTTGTGTGGGTTTTCAAAGCGACTATCCTTCCTGATTTACCGAAGTTACATCCAAATTTGAGAATAACTCTGGTCCTGTGCAGACAAGGCTGAAGAAGGTCAGACCTTCCAGCATAACAACAATGCTAATCAACCCTCCAATAAAACAAAGCACTGGCTTAAGGATAGATGGTGAACACCCCTGAGTGGCAAATTCAGAGCCCCGACTTAAATTCCATAACAAATCTGTGAATGAACATGATAAAGTTGTCCATCGCTGTTTACCACAAAATCTGAACAATTCTGCAAGGAAGAATGGGAAAACATTCCCCATCTCAGGTGTGCAGAGCTGGTACAGACAGACAGACAGACACTTTATTAATCCCAAGGGGAAATTCACATAATCCAGCAGCAGCATATTGATAAAAAACAATATTAAATTAAAGAGTGATAAAAATGCAGGTATGACAGACAATAACTTTGTATAATGTTAACGTTTACCCCCGAGTGGACCTGACATGCATATCCAAACAAACTGATGGCAGTCATTAAAGCAAAAGGTGGGTCTACAAAGTATTCAATCAGAGGACTGATCACTTTTATAACCCCATTATTAGATTTTCATACCTGTTGCCTTTTGTTTCTTTGTGTGGAACGCTTTAAGACAAAATGTTGGGAAATGATTTTAATGGGTTTAGAAGTCAAGTTGCAAGATAAAAGAAGTCACCATTTCAAAAGGATATGATGGATTTCTATAAACATTGTACAATGCCGGTCAGAACTCTGGAGACACACAGAAATTTTCCTGTTTTTGATAGAAACAGATGCATCTTTTAAAATCAAGATAACACTAAATGGATTTAAAAATACAGCCAGGACATTTCTAGTATTGCCAATTCCAATTACTGTTCAAAATAATCCATGTTAAATTATTATGCCCATATGACTGCAAAGCCCTATTTTCAGTAGCCACTCCTTCAGCGTCCTAATGGTAAATCCCCTTTAAGTTTTAAGTCACGTTTAAATGCTAAATGGTTAATTATTAGAGAAACCTTTGTAATTGCATAAGCACCCCTGAAACCAGTACATTTTGTTCACACAGGTTGCATGGTGCTGTCATTCCTAAAGTTCAATTCTAGACTCAAAAAAATGAGGCAAAATGAAACAGCTTTCTCAAAAAAGTCAGTCTTTTGTGTTTTGTTTTTGCAGAATGAAGGTTATTCCATGAGATAGACTGCCAGGCAAAAACAACATGCCACTTGGCTATATTACCAATCTCCATGTTTTCCAAGTTTTGTGAAAAGGAGTAATTTTGACATCTCATATCCCACCTGGAGTGAGTCCCTGGAATTGGTTGATGTGTCCTGCACAATTTTCAAGTCCTTCTGGTCATTTCTGATGGAGAGGTTTATTGGTTTACTCTTTATCATAAGGTGTAATTTCCTGCACAAAATATGGTCCTAAAAATAAGGATTCTTTTGGATCTAGAGGGCCAAAAAAGCTCAACATCTTTCGCAATTAAACATCAGGACGAGTCAAACGGTATATCATATATGGGGTTTTTTCCTCATACTGGTTGAATCAGGAGGCACACCACAACAGCAAAACTTGAGTGATTTCAAAGCACTCACAAGCAATTCTTATGAATACAAAACAAATTACAAATTAAGAGTTCCAAATTTCTGCAATAAGTCTGCTCCCAGTCAGTTATAGAAAGGAAACCTACAATGCCTTGATCTTCACTTTTTAATGTTGGACTGATAGAATTAAAACTTGACAGACAAAGCTGTATAGCAGTTTTTCCCTTGTAATGCTCTTGTTGGGATTAAAATAACTGGAAGCATTCTCTTTTGAATTATGCATAAACCTACATCTGTGCAAAGATCTCAAGGCAAACAAAAAGGAGAAGAGAAGTCTCAATTTGTCAATGGCGATGGGTGTGTTGGTATCAGTTAAGCAGCTCCTGGTCGATTTAAAAACATCAGACGTGTCATACTCCTAGTCTAAACATATGTTGCGCCTTCAAGCCCGACCATTACAAGTCTAGCCTCTTTTTTGATTTGGTCGGGGGTGCTCATCTGACGTAACGGTGTACGTGAACGTGTTGGCTTAGCAGACACCTGCCCAGATGGAGCTTTCTCGGGAGACGCTGCTACTCTCTGGACTGAGCGGACATGCTCTCCTCTTCTCCACCTCAAGATCGCGAAGATACCAACATCTGTCACTTGCGCTGAATCGTTCTTGCCTGATCTCTGGCAGCGTGTCGTTTCCTGGTCTCATGATCTTTTAGAGAAATTGACGTTCTTTGTTTGTCGTTTTCCACGGTCTAAAAAGAGTCGACAGAAGGGGCTATTTTGTAAACTGGTGCGAGTTTAAGCTAAATCGTCCTTCGCAACTTTAAAACCATTTCAATCGAAGTAAATCCGCCTGACTCTGTCAAACACACACTCGCAAACTAATAAACTTGAAAAGACAGAGCGTGCCCTTGCTCCTTGGCAGCTGTCGTCTGGGAGTTCATGTACAAAGCCCCAATCGCTCGTTAAACACACGCCTTTCCCTTTATCATCAGAGCTCGCGTGATGCACAAGAAAACGAAGCACGAGAGTGCAGTACGCACCCGGCCACAAGAGAACAACCGAGCCAACGAGTGACACGCACGGCGTTTGCTGCTTACCTCCAAAGAGATGAGGCGAGAGGTGAGCCGGTAAAGAGCCGATCAGCAGCCTATGCCCTGCCCCCGGCCGGTCTTCGGGAGTGCTGTTCCCGGAGTCCTGTGGGCTGTAGGTGCCACCGCTGTTTGGGATATTGAGGGCTGACTGGTTGAGTCCCTGCGCTCTACTGCCTGGCCCCGATCCCGCGCCTCCCATCGACCTGGTCCTTGGGCCGAGCGGTGGCGCGGGGGCGGCTGCGGTGGCGTTGCTCCCCGAGGCTCCCTGTGTAGACGGGCCATAATGTGAAAACCTCACCGCTCCCGGAGCAATCCTACTGGTGCTACCACCTCCCGTGGAGGTGCTGGATGGCAGGTCCGAGCCCGAATATGCCCTGGTCCGGCCGTTGCTGGAAGGGCTGCTCTGTTTCGCACCCATCAAGCTGGATGCGGGGTCCGTGCGTGCCTATCCACCGGATCGACTGGGCTTGAGCAGCCCCGAAGTGAAACTGCGACGAGCGGGACTCCCTTTATGGACTGCCTCGTATCCAGAGTTGCAAGATATCAGGCCAACATTCACTTTCAAAATCCCATAGTTAAAAACAAAATATCTTGACCGAGAACCCGAAGAGGGTGGAAAAAAACACGAGTGGAAGTGTCTTGAAGTGCCGAAGCGGAGTGGCTCCTGTGCCGCCGCTGGTTATACTCCAAATGCGGAAAACGCTCTCTCCTCACTTTCTGCTTTTGGCTTGATCTGCTTTGGCTCTTGACTTCTTGTTAACGTTTCCTCTGCCATACCTGGCTCGCTCGCACGCTCGCTCCTTCCCTCTCGCCTTTACGATGAAAGTGAAGAAGCGACTCTCGCTTCCTCTCCGTGCTCCCGCAGACCCAGAAGCGGCGTTAGAGGAAGGAGGTGTCGCGGGCCGGCGAGCGGGGCCGCGGATGCAGCGCTCAGACTGATAAAAAAAAAGTACTGGCCACAAGCTGCCCAAACGACTGCGAGGTGAAACGGGAAGCACGGGCTACCCGAGCCAACGGGTGTATAGACCAGATGAAATGCAAACGCGGCCTCCCTGGAGCTGTCAAGCCGCAAAACAGAACGAGTACAGCGGGCCGCTCGTGTGACACTGTGAGCGAGCAATACTCTCCGTCAGTCGGCTCCCGCCTCTTCTTGCGTCGAATGACGTCACGCAGGCAGGCAGGCACGCACACACGCACGCACTCGGCGAAAAACAACAACAAATAGGGGCACGCGCAGGGCGGGCGGCGCACCTGGGCAAAAGGTGCACGCGCTCTCGGGGAGACTGTGCAGGCCGACCGCCCTTCGGCGCTTGCGCTCCTCATCCGCCCAATCCCTAAAGTTCGCAGCTGGGACGTTTTTAACGGTGACACGTGTCAGTAAGGACAGTGACAAAGAATAAAGAGATGCAACGCTCGTGAGCGCGACCGACACCAGCATGGCACAGCACGCCTGTTATTGGGGCAACGAAAGTAGTAAGCGATGGGCAAATTGACATTTTATATAGTGATGTCGAACTGAACACTGAAGCAGACAGCGTTACAGGTTCATTACGGCTGCCGAGAAAACAGAGACGGGCCATGTGGTTTAAATATACCTAACCCAAGACAGGCACACAAAAAGCCAGTAAAGAATCGGGCAAAAGTGTCAAGAGCAGGCAAAAAGGTCGAGCGAAACTTGTTCAAGAGGGCAAATGAGCGCAATGCCTTTGTGTCAGCCTCACAGCATGGCAGAGCCCAAGTCCACTGCTGGCATCACATAGTGCCTGATTAGGTGCTACAGGCATACAAGCATAGAAGCTGGCAGACGGCATTACTCATTGAAACTGAGAAAGAGAAGAGAGAGACAGAGAAAGGAATGGCACGATGATGGACAGTTCTCGGGGCAAAAGGGCTAGCAGCCATTCAGAGAAAGCAGAAGCCATTTAGTCACCCAAAGCAGGGCAGATATCACTTATGTGGTAACAATATAAAGCCTTGGACCCCATCTAGTGGTCTGGTGGGGCTTCTCTTCAGAGTTCTGAGTGGCACCCAGTGGCAGCTGGTGAAATAAATTTGGATGGGGCTGCAGCTTTTGGGGAGTCGAACTGAAGCTGCACTTATCTATTATATAGTGCCTTTCACATATTTCTATCTACGAGGGGCATTTAATAATTTACCTGTCTCAGTAGGAAAAAAAAGAGTTTTGAAAAAAAATTTGTTTTATTTTTCAATATAGTCCCCTGATACCCTTCATCCACCTTTCCTGCAATGACTTTAACCCTTTTGAAAAAAAAAAATCTTCCGTTTGGCCTTTAAACCAGGATGTCACAGCTGCCTTGACCGTCTTCATCACTTGAAAACCGCTGTCCACAGAGAGATTTCTTTAAAAAATCAGAACAGGAAATAATCTGGGGGAGCCAAGCCAGGACTTGTAGGGTGGATGGTTCAGCTGCTGGAACCCACCTTCTTGGATGGCAGCCTGTGATTGACGTGACATGTGAACTGGCACATTGTAGTGAAGAAGTTTACTTGATTCGCACAAGAACTCTCCTGAGATCCTGTCTCTTGGAATGTTAGACTCGCACTGAGCTGCAACTGTGCATCTATCTATCTATCTATCTATCTATCTATCTATCTATCTATCTATCTATCTATCTATCTATCTATCTATCTATCTGTCTGTCTGTCTGTCTGTCTATTATATAGTGCCTTTTCTATCTATCTATATCTATCTATCTATTATATAGTGCCTTTTCTATCTATCTATCTATCTATCTATCTATCTATCTATCTATCTATCTATCTATCTATCTAAGTGCCTTGAGCATGGGAAAGGCGCTATATAAATAAAATGTATTAGTATTATTATTATTATCTATTATATAGTGCCTTTTCTATCTATCTATCTATCTATCTATCTATCTATCTATCTATCTATCTATCTATTATATAGTACCTTTTCTATCTGTTTATCTATCTATCTATCTATCTATTATATAGTGTATTTTCTATCTATCTATCTATCTATCTATCTATCTATCTATCTATCTATTATATAGTGCCTTTCATTCTATCTATCTATCTATCTATCTATCTATCTATCTATCTATCTATCTATCTATCTATCTATCTATCTATCATATAGTAACTTTCACATCTGTTTAGCATAATATTTCCTATCGTATCTTTCCATCCATCTGGTCATTCCACATGCTCTCATGGTCCTCATCATTGTGTCAACACACATCTTGGCATGTTCAGCACCAGACCCTTGGGACAAAACCAGGCTAAAATGTATTGTACCCTTTCCACTATGCTGCCCAATCTGATGCCAGCTTTCCCAGTTCTACTATGCTCCAAAACTTCAGTCCGTGGCATCCACAGCCCCCTTATTCTTCCCATAACTTGCCCTACAGATGTGGAAAGAATCAGGTGCACCTGCCACCCAAATGTTATACTACACCTGACTCGAAATTGCCCGGTCCTCTGCCACCTTGCCCAGTGCCCCATTCTACCAAAACCCACACCATAATGTCAGCTCCCCTACTTCTGTAATCTTCCAATAACATTGACTCTTGTCTGTCCTGTAACACATGCATAGCATAAGTCCAATCCAATTCTTATTCTGCCTCTGCTCATTGAGTGCCCAGTCCTTGGCCATTCCCACTGTATTCCATAAATCCACATTATACAATCATTAGACCTCTGAATTTTTCTCAAGTGTTGCTTCCCAGTTTATCATTTTGCACACCCACAGAGCCATTCACATCCTAATTCTATTCTACATTTGCTGCCAGTTTGCCCAGTCCTATGCAAGTTTGCCAGGTCTACCTCATCCAGGCACTAATTCATATTGTAAGATCCACAAGACACCCACATCTTAAAACATAACTTGGCCCACCAGCCTGTCTTGTACTACACCCACAGGACAAGTCCAACCTAAATCTTCTTCTGCCTTTATGATCAGGATACCCATATTTCCTTGAATATAAATGTTGCTCTTCTTTACTTCCAGCCTGAAATTTTCTCAGTTACTTTCTGATTAAATGGAGTCATCTCCCTAAGCCCGCCTCATACTGCTGTCTGCAGTGTTTCCCAACCTTTTTTTCTGTAATGGCACACTTTTTGTAACCACAATCATCCCAAGACACACCACTATTCTACTAAGCACAAACACTGATATGTCTCATCTATTACTCTGGACAGGATGTGTTGATTTTGGGTCACCTGTTCATTGTGCCTTCTGATGCCAATCCTGTAACCTTCATGTAGCTGTTCAGCAATACTGGGCCTGACAAAAAATTTTAGCTCTTGTCTAGATGACTGCGGCTTCTTTCATGCCACTTGCATTTTTCAGAAAGATGTTTTAGATCTCATGCCCCCGTCATTGTCCACAATGTTCCAATACCAATACTTTGAAAAAGGAAACAGGAAAAGGAAATAAAACGCTTTACTTACGTCATACCCAGTTAGCCAACTCTGTTTGTTATAACAAAAGTGAGAAAAAGTCTGTGTATAAACTCATCCTTGAAATCATAAGCCAGGCCAGTCTGGTCCAAGCTCCTTTATCTTCTTTTTTCTTCAAGTGAATGATTTATGAAGGATTTTCTTTAATTTCTGAAGTTCCACTTGAAGTTGCCATCTCTGTAAAGTTGCGCTCACTCATCTGTAGTCACATAACATTAAAGTCGGGTGTGAACTGTAAACCATGGATGTCAACATGACATACTGTACTGCATTGATGATTGTCCAATGACATTAGATTAAAAAAAACTAAAACAATACTAATTAGCTGACAATACATGTGGGAGTGTCTGTAGCACACAGAGCTGTGTCCCTGGAAAAATCTGAAAGCAACCAATTAAAGGGCAGCCTCAGGTCACCTGCTTGCCAAAAGATCAAGGACTTATATGGACGTCTTTCACTCCGGAAGTATAGATATTCACACAAGATTGATTTTTTTTTTTTAAATCCACACAGAAATTAAACAAATACAATTCGGAATCAATTTTTAAAGGATATTGACATGTGCTGACACCAGACATGTTGTGCAAATAGGCACATCCATCCATCCATCCATTTTCCAACCCGCTGAATCCAAACAGGGTCACGGGGGTCTGCTGGAGCCAATCCCAGCCAACACAGGGCACAAGGCAGGGAACCAATCCCGGGCAGGGTGCCAACCCACCGCAGGACACACACAAACACACCCACACACCAAGCACACACTAGGGCCAATTTAGAATCGCCAAACCACCTAACCTGCATGTCTTTGGATTGTGGGAGGAAACCGGAGCGCCCGGAGGAAATCCACGCAGACACGGGGAGAACATGCAAACTCCACGCAGGGAGGACCCGGGAATCGAACCCAGGTCCCCAGGTCTCCCAACTGCGAGGCAGCAGCGCTACCCACTGCGCCACCGTGCCGCCCAAATAGGCACATTGATTTCTTTATTATTTCACATAACCTAATTCATTTGAGTAGCTTTTAAAATGTTAGGGGTGGGGGTGTGATGCTCTAGCACCCCACATTACAAACCACCACTGGTGGAGCAAAGTCTTACTCTCCTTCACAACTGGGTATATTTATATTGTTTATACAGTGTGTATTTATTGTGGCACATGTGAACTTAGGGGACATCTTTTGATGTAAGCAAATCCACACCAGGAAGAGAGGGGGTGCTGTTACTAACCATCTCCTCCTTTTCACCTGCAACACTCAAAGGGGGAGCGCTGACCACGCCCCTTTACAGCCCTGCCCCTTCTTTAAACAAATCAGTGTCACTGTTAAGAAATAACCATAGTAACTTAAAAAAAAAGAAAAAAGAGGAATAGAAAATCAAGGACATAGTCAATAAATAAATGAAATAAAGAAAGAAAGAAAGAAGGGTCAGGAGCACAAGCAGGCAGTCCTGACTTATAAAGTCAGCAGAACTCTCAAGTGCAAAATGGTGGCTGTAAAATGTTTGTGTGTGTGTATGTTGTACAAGCTGTCATTAGTCTGGGCCTGCATCAGGTAGTGCTTATCTATCTATCTATCTATCTATCTATCTATCTATCTATCTATCTATCTATCTATCTATCTATCTATCTATCTATCTATCTATCTATCTATCTATCTATCTATCTATCTATCTATCTATCTATCTATCTATCTATCTATCTATTATATAGTACTTAGTGTTAGTGACTCAGGCGCCATCGTGAGTGGCAGCCATTCCAGCAGCTCCGTGTATGACTTTATTTTTCTACCTTTTTCTCTATTTCACTGTTCACTCCTACCACTTTCTTTTATGTGGACTCGTTGCCTGGACACTTTTTACTTTTTACTACGGACATGGATTTTTACACACCGAGACTCGTCTATTCAAGTGGTCAACTTCAAGCGCTGAGAACAAATGCCCGCGCTGGTGTCCTTCAACATCTGCAATAAGATGCTGTAGATGTTCTATCAGACGGTTGTGGCGAGCGCCCTCTTCTATGCAGTGGTGTGCTGGGGAGGCAGCATAAAGAGGAAGGACGCCTCACGCCTGGACAAACTGGTGAGGAAGGCAGGCTCTATTGTAGGCACGGAGCTGGACAGTTTGACATCCGTGGCAGAGAGACGGGCGCTGAGCAGACTCCTGTCAATCATGGAGGATCCACTGCATCCACTGAACAGGATCATCTCCAGACAGAAGAGCAGCTTCAGCGACAGACTGCTGTCACCGTCCTGCTCCACTGACAGACTGAGGAGATCGGTCCTCCCCCACACTATGTGACTCTTCAATTCCACCGGGGGGGGGTTAAATGTTAACATTATTCAAAGTTATTGTCTGTTATACCTGCATTGTTATCACTCTTTAATTTAATATTGTTTCTTTATCAGTATGCTATCTATCTATCTATCTATCTATCTATCTATCTATCTATCTATCTATCTATCTATCTATCTATCTATCTATCTATCTATCTATCTATCTATCTATCTATCTATCTATCTATCTATCTACAGTTAGGTCCATAAATATTTGGACAGAGACCACTTTTTTCTCATTTTGGTTCTGTACATTACCACAATGAATTTTAAATCAAACAACTCCGATGCAGTTGAAGTGCAGACTTTCAGCTTTAAGTCAGTGGGGTGAACAAAACGATTGCATAAAAATGTGAGGCAACTAAAGCATTTTTTGAACACAATCCCTTCTTCATTTCAGGGGCTCAAAAGTAATTGGACAATTGACTCAAAGGCTATTTCATGGGCAGGTGTGGGCAAGTCCGTCGTTATGTCCTTATCAGTTAAGCAGATAAAAGGCCTGGAGTTGATTTGAGGTGTGGTGCTTGCATGTGGAAGATTTTGCTGTGAACAGACAACATGCAGTCAAAGGAGCTCTCCATGCAGGTGAAAGAAGCCATCCTTAAGCTACGAAAACAGAAAAAACCCATCTGAGAAATTGCTCCAATATTACAAGTGGCAAAATCTACAGTTTGGTCCATCCTGAGAAAGAAAGCAAGCACTGGTGAACTCAGCAACGCAAAAACACCTGGACATCCATGGAAGACAACAGTTGTGGATGATCGCAGAATCATTTCCATGATGAAGAGAAATCCCTTCACAACAGCCAAGCAAGTGAACAACACTCTCCAGAGGGTAGGCGGGCGTATCGATATCCAAGTCTACCATAAAGAGAAGACTGCATGAAAGTAAATACAGAGGGTGCACTGCAAGGTGCAAGCCACTCATAAGCCTCAAGAATAGAAAGGCTAGATTGGACTTTGCTAAAGAACATCTAAAAAAGCCAGCGCAGTTCTGGAAAAACATTCTTTGGACAGATGAAACCAAGATCAACCTCTACTAGAATGATGGCAAGAAAAAAGGATGGAGAAGGCGTGGAACAGCTCATTATCCAAAGCATAGCACATCATCTGTAAAACACGGTAGAGGGAGGCAGTGTGATGGCTTGGGCGTGCATGGCTGCCAGTGGCACTGGGACACTAGTGTTTATTGATGATGTGACACAGGACAGAAGCAGCCGAATGAATTCTGAGGTGTTCAGAGACATACTGTCTGCTCAAATCCAGTTAAATACAGCAGTCCAATTGATTCATGATACAGATGGACAATGACCCAAAACATACAGCCAAAGCAACCCAGGAGTTTATTAAAACAAAGAAGTGGAAAATTCTTGAATGGCCAAGTCAGTCACCTGATCTTAACCCAACTGAGCAGGCATTTCACTTGTTGACAGAAAGGCCCACAAACAAACAGCAACTGAAAGCCGCTGCAGTAAAGGCCTGGCAGAGCATTCAAAAGGAGGAAACCCAACATCTGGTGATGTCCAGGAGTTCAAGACTTCAGGCTGTCATTGCCAGCAAAGGGTTTTCAACCAAGTATTAGAAATGAACATTTGATTTCCAGTTATTTAATTTGTCCAATTACTTTTGAGCCCCTGAAATGAAGGGATTGTGTTCAAAAAATGCTTTAGTTGCCTCACATTTTTATGTAATCGTTTTGTTCTCCCCACTGAATTAAAGCTGAAAGTCTGCACTTCAACTGCATCAGAGTTGTCTCACTTAAAATTCATTGTGGTAATGTACAGAACCAAAATGAGAAAAAAGTGGTCTCTGTCCAAATATTTATGGACCTAACTGTAAATCTAGCTAGGATTCATGGAGGATCAAACATAAAACATGTATGAAAACTACCAATCATAAATGAACCCCCTCTCACCCCCTCTTCAAGACGCACAGTGTCATCATTTGGTGGCATTGCTGATTTTATAGTATTGTCTCATTCTTGAGGTTGATGATTCTGTTTCTGTCATTTGTTGCTCGTAATTTTTGCTGGTTTACATGCTCTGTTTTGCTTTTGCAATGTCTTGGATGCCATTTTAGGTCCTTAATCGCCGCCATTTTGAGTTCCCATTGTTAGCCCCCCCCCCCCCCCCCCCCCCATTGTTTCTAGGGGTGTGGCTTTAGAGGTCATGACCTGTTTATAATGAACACAACAGGATAGAAGGATGGCTCAGGGTTCGCTTCCTCATCTGTCTTCTTGTGTGTTTCTTTTGGTTTTCACCTCTTGCTTGTTCTTTCAATCTCAATTTCTGTCTCATGTTTTCCTTTGGTTTGTGTTTTTGATTTTCCAGTTTTGTGTCTTTTTGTGTTTTTCTCTCCTGGTTCTCTAAAAAAGGTTGACTTGCCAGTCCACTGTCAGGTCACTCAGCAGAATAAAGGACACAGTCCCTAAGGAGAACCCACTCATAAAGCATATGGACAGACAGAGTCGGCTGGCTTTCTGTTTTCTTTAAAATTACCGAATTTCAATCAAATCTGACAAAACATTTTTGAAATTTTGAAGTGTTTTTCTCCTTTTTGGGGGAGTTTACCCCTAAATATCGATATATCGAAATGTCCTTTCTTAACAGATACCTACTGCCCTCGATGTCCCATCCTGTCAAAATTCAGCTTTTCAACTAAACGGCAAACAGTTTGTTAGTCAGTCAGTGAACTTTGCATTATATACATTTACATGATAATGCTTGTGTCTGTCTGTCTCATGATTACTTCCGAACAACTGGGGCTAGAACTTTGATCTTGGACTTAATCGAAAGCTTATGTGTGATACATGCTACTAAAGCAAAAAAAAATTGTGTCTGCCTGCAACCTCTGCCGAGTTATCAGGGTTTGTGTCTTTTGTACAGCAAACTGCATAGACTGTTTGAAAGGTGACATGGAAGCATGCACTGATACTGCGTTGGCACACCCACCACACCACCTGGATTGGGACCCGAGTGCAATGGGTGACACCTCAGCACCCCACTGGAATAATGTAAGTTTTTTTAATGTGACTGGAGCACCAATCCTATCACCAACCCCCAACATGGCAGAAAGAAAAAGAACTGCATCAACATCTGCTGAACAGAAAGCAAATTACAGACACTGATTTGGTGACAAGAAAAATAATCCACTGGACATCATACAGGCATGGCACCTGCTGGTACTCGTGAACTACAGGGGATGGGACATTAATCTTGGGAGGACCAGAGGTCCCTGTGTTTTCTAGTAGCTAATAATTCACGATTACCTACATCGTAATTCTGTTCTGCTGGTGATATTTTTTGGAAGAGAAAGTCACCAGGGTGGACTAACCCAGGATGTGAAAATTTCTGCAATAATGTTGCCCCCACTCCAATACTTCTGCTTTGAATTGTAGGGATTTGTCTCGGGGGTTTAAGAATGCTTCAATTTGTCAAAAGCATCAGTAGGAGATACTTTTGATGTCATTTCTTAGTCAAAGAGGAGACAGGAGAAACTTCAGAGCTAAAGATTTTAATGAACCACTGCTGGTAATTCACAAAGTGTTGGATCTGTTTAATATTTTCTGGTGTTTTTTGGGCAGGTGCTTTTGATCGATCCATCATGAGACCTTTGTGTGTAATTTCATAACCAAGAAATCACATTCTGTCTCTGTGAAATTCACAGTTCTGAAATCTCACAAAGAGACGGGTAGCTCTTAATGTGTTCTGTCAGTGGTGTGGCAGATGAGCTTTGGAGTCTGACCAGGAGATGAAAAACAAAACAAATAAAAGGATGTTAAAAAAATGAAACAAACACCCAAAACGAGAACCAGAAATTGAAGCCGAAAGAACAAAGAGGGTCAAAAGTGAAACAAAGACGTGAGACGAGAGTTAAAACCGTCGATTATTCTTTTTTCTTAAAGGATTTTGGTATCTGTAGATTGGATAAGGAAATGAGCTCAAAGCTGTCCTTTTATTCCGTTGTGTTGATAATCATAGGTCATGACCTCAGAGGCCACTCCCCTAGAAACATAGGACGTGGGCCTAACAACGGGAATCAAAATGGCGGCGTTTAAGGAGACAAAATGGAGCATGTTGCAAAGGAAAACAAACACACTGAAAATAAGCAACATTGAATCAAATCGTGACGTAATCATTTCAGAACTTCCTTTTCATGAGTCTCTTGTTTTTCCAAATTTTAATAAAAAAATAGTATAATGTAAAATAATGTAATGTAATATGTCATTTGCAAAAGATTAACACAATATTCATACTGGACGTCTTCATGTATGCCGATTAATAATTTACAGGCATTGAGAAGATCCAACTTGGTGAGAACAGAAAAAGGTCAGATGTGAGCGTCAGTAGGCTCTGTGCCTTAGGAACCAAGTGACCCGAAATCTTCTCTCACATTTCAGTAATTGTTTACCGCTCTGATGCTGATCTTTCTGATCATTAAAGAGATCATTATGAGAGCAATTGACAAGAAGAACTCATAATTTATTGCAGAATGCCGGTGTTTGAGGGTCCCTCTCGAGTGTCTCTTTCTCTTGCGTGATTTCAGCACCTCGTCCTCTCACAGCAGGCTTAAGGTTCGAGTTTGGGGTTTTACTGTCCAGGCATTTTAGCCCGAGCCTGTCCACAAGAGACTATGACACACAGACAGACACACACTCATCATCGAGATATCAATCTTTTCAGTATCAGAGGATGTGGTGAAGCGGGTCCACAGCTCATGTCAAGAAGGCCACTTTTTAAATAAGTAATTGCCACCTTTGCGGCTTAGAAAGGGGGCGTGATAGTGTGGCGGATTGGTTCCCTGGGAATTCGTGATGAGGGCGATCCTCGCTTAAGTGCACAGGTGAGGAGTCGTCCACATCCGTAAATGTTCCCGGGAACTGCTAATTGCCACATCTGATCCATGTCCCCGTAATAAATAGAAGCACGAGGCGGCTAGCAGGAAATGAAAAAAGAAAACGAAAAAATGAACGGAGGATGCAGGAGAAGAGGGCAGGAAGCAGGGAGAGGAAAGCTGAGAAGTAAGCCTGGGTGTTTGGCCGGCACCCGAGGAGCAGTCGATTGCGATTGAGCATTTTTATGAAGAGCGGGAGTGACCGGAAGAAGGATGGCTCACCACGGAAGGCCAAGAAGGCAGTCGGAGTCGGGACTTGGGATGTGAAAGCCCCAGCATGGGCGCCCTGGTCACTGGGGAGCCCAAGTTACGGTTTAGTGAAGCCTACCGGAGCCAGGGATCAGTGAGGCGGATGGACCAGCGGGAGATGGCAGAGAGAAGGTCAGCTGCAGGTAGGGTGGCTCCCCTGGTGCATAGCCTGGACGGGAGAAGCAGGGGAGTCACCAGTAGAAGAAAGGCACCGGGCTTTGTGTTTTTTAAAGGGACAGCTTCCAGCCATTGTTTTAATCTCCTTGTTTTTTTTTTCTAATGGATTTTAACCCCCACGAATTCACTTCTGTTTTATTGGATTATTTATTTAAAGATTAGATACACTGCGCTATTTATTTGAACACTTGTTTTGTTTTAATAAAAGCACTCTGCATTTTTGCACCATCCCCTTGCTTAGTTGTGCCTCACTGTCCAGCTCAGGAGTGTCGAACTCCAGGCCTGGAGGGCCGCAGTGGCTGCAGGTTTTCATTCTCACCCTTTTTCTAATCAGTGGTCAGTTTTCACTGCTAATTCCCTTTTTTCCCTTCATTTTAATAGCCCTGTCAGAAGGATTCAGTCCTCTGAATTGATTCGTTTCCTCATTAAATGACAGCCAAACAGAAATGACACCCACTGCATGCCCAATCTACCTGGAAAGGGGTCTCTCTTTGAACTGCCTTTCCCAAGGTTTCTTCCATTTTTCCCTACTAGGTTTTTTTGGGAGTTTTTCCTTGTCTTCTTAGAGAGTCAAGGCTGGGGGGCTGTCAAGAGGCAGGGCCTGTTAAAGCCCATTGCGGCACTTCTTGTGTGATTTTGGGCTCTACAAAAATAAACTGTATTGTATTGTATTGTAAATGAGACGTGAAACAAGCCAACAGATGACCAGGGGGGTATTTTCTGTACGTCGCTTAAATCATCCGAGATCAGATACCTCATCTTGGATAAGTTAATGCCGGTGACACTCATCCGGGATAGGTCGGTTTTTCAAACGCAGCCGTGTATCAGATTAGTCGAGCTGGATCTAATCATCCAAGATGAATGTGCGCGCCCGTGCTCTGAAAAGCCCATATATATTGAGTCTAGAAAACATGATCAGCAAGTCTTTGATAGGCTGTAACAAAATGATGAAAGAATGGGCGCATTTTTTTTCCACACAAGCGGAGCAAGACCTTTCATTCGAAAGACATGAAGAATGTCAAGATTTAATATGCACAAGGGGTAACACTGCAAAAGCAGCCCAAACTAGAAAAGACAGCTGGCAAAAAGTGGCCGACAAATTAAACGCTAAGTAGTGTGCATTGTACTTACTGAATGCAGCGTTTCATTTCCTATGTGTCAGATTAATTATTATTTAATATGTCATAATTCCAGATCAAACGTGAGCACAAGGAGAACATGGGAACAGGTTAAAGTGAACTACAAGAATATACTTAAATGTTGGTATATAACTATTTAAAGAATTGTTGACATAAAGAATCATATAATATAAAAAACATTAATTCTAAAGCTAATAAGAAGGCAGACAAGCAAAAAACAGGTGGAGGTCCATGCGGTCCAGACCTAACCCCTGCAGAAGAGTTGGCTCTCCAACAAAATGCCTATCGCCCTGTTTCTGAGGGCATTCCAGGGGGAAGCTCCTCCTCAGAACCAGTGGCAGGATGCAGTGGTCACTTCACTTCAGGTAAAGGATGGTCATTGCATATATTTGTCCTCCATGTGTGCTATAGGTATGTTCCATATAGCCCTCTTATTTTTGTTGGGTCAGTTGAAGGAAATGTCATATCCCTAGAACTTGTGTCTGACCAATGAGATATTAACGAAGGTCAAATATTTGATGAAGACACTGTGTCTGATTATTCATCAGGAGGAGAGGTACATTTTCCAAATAATGTTTGATCAAACTCCACTCTGATCAGTCCCATGTGCCCCAATCACATTTTGAAATCCTGGTAATGAGAATGTTAGGCTGATTGAGATTCTTTATGGAGCTGTGGGTGTTTTTACCTGTGTATTCCCTATACCTGCAATGGCATGAAACGCCTTTTTTATTGTCTGAACACACAGGTGTCCAGGAAACATAATGAAAACCCGAAGGAAATATTTCAGAGCCAAACAGACTTTATGAATTGAATGGCAACCTGCACTTTTAGTTAGATTTTCCGCATCGCCTACAGTATATAAAAAAGTGCCGCTTGCAAAAAACCTCAAAGCAATGCCTACTGTCTGTGTGGTTGTGACCTCGACTTCACCGAGTTTGACTTCGAATATACGGAGCTAATAAATCTTTGGGGTACAATATTCCCCCTCGGCTAAAGCGGTATCTTTCGAAAAGAATTTCCTCCGGGAGCAATAAAGGATCTTGCCGATCGCGCAAAACCCTCTCTATATGAAATTCTCTTCGTATAATTTGCGTACCGATATCAATTGGTCGCTCATTCATGAACGGCGAAGCCATGACTGAATGAATTCCACGCTCCGTCACTGATTACGTGTGTGAGCTAATCCTTGTTTACGTAGAACACACTGCTCCGAGCAGGTTTGAGGATTAGGATGTGTTGCTATGACAACACATCCAGCAAGAGTTTCGAAAAATCGACAGATCAGGATCAGGCCAAATCGTCAACAATTACATCCGGCTAAACGAGTAATCCACGTATGAAAAATACCCCCCAGCCAAACTGGGGCTTCAAACTCCAACCAGTTTCTTAATGAGAAGCCAATGCTTGCTGTTAATTAAACTCGTTATTTAATTATTCATTCTGCCACAGCAGACATTTCTAAAACTGACGATTTTATGTTTTTTTCTAAGAACAACGTCAAGATGTTTTGATGACCCGAGAGTTCAGCCTTACTGAGACCTCCACCTTTCTCTGTTTTCAGATATTGTGTGATGGGCACAGGTGAGCTGGTCATGTGGCGGCTCGTTTTGTGTCTCATTATTGTCTGGCCGCTAATTAAGGAAAAAGAAACAACTAAGGGGCCTGAGTCAAGCTAATTAAAGGAAGTAATTAGCAGCAAAAAGTGGTCACTAATCAAGAAGATGGTTAGAATGAAAACCTGTAGCCACTGCGGCCCTCCAGGACTGGAGTTCGACACCCATGGTCTAGCTCATCGGTGACATTACCGACGGTGTCAAGTTCAAGACCTCCCAGAAGCTGCATGGGAGTCTGGAGCGGAACCCGCATCGTCACAGGGGACCCTAAAATGTTGAGATCCTTTGAAAAACGGAGGTCTAAATTTTTGACGAATCTAAAGCTTTCACTTCTCACCCATAGACGATAGCTTATGGTTGGGGAAAGCGCAAAACAAAAAAAGAAAGAAATGGCACCGATCAGACTGTTAGAAGGAGCCATAAAGCTATTCTGTCAATTCTCCTGAATGGAATCTTCCATCGCTTCATGTTCTGTTTTCGTGACGGCATAAATGGGGCACCAGGTGGTAGTTCAATGGCACACCCATGTTCTCTGTGTGGGGAGATTTCATTGGCTAGTCTTTTACTAAACACCTCCTGACACTCTCCATAACCCCAGGTAACACGTGCAGGGGTTTTCCCAGAAGAATCTGCAAACACGTATCACAGGGTTGTGCCTTCACAGCCAAGGAAAACATGAAATGAGCTTTGGAGACAATGACTGGACCATGAAGAAGGTGAGAGGGCTGATTTGTAATGTCACTG
Source organism: Erpetoichthys calabaricus (assembly GCF_900747795.2). Taxonomy (NCBI): domain Eukaryota; kingdom Metazoa; phylum Chordata; class Cladistia; order Polypteriformes; family Polypteridae; genus Erpetoichthys; species Erpetoichthys calabaricus. The sequence continues at coordinate 2,157,925 of NC_041406.2, forward strand.
GTCTCAACCCCCACTTTCACCTGTCCAGACTATCACACCCCACCTCCATTCTCACTCTCACTTGTCCAGACCACCAGAGCCCTACCCCCTACCTGCTTCCACCACCACCTCCGCCATCTCCACCTGGCCAGATCCCTGGACTCCACACCCCTGCACCCATCTAGACAGCTATGCTCCCAGCTTTCACTTATCTAGACCACCAGACACCCACCCTTTCCTGTCCACACTACTGGGCCCCAACCTCCAACTCTTCATCCAGCCACTCTTTCCTTATCATCATCACTTGTCCAGACCCCCAGACCCCATCTCCCACCTCCCTTTATCTAGACTATCTCATCCCACCTCCAGTCCAAATCTCACCTATCCAGACCAACACACACCCCCATCCTCACTTGCCCAGACTACCAGACTGAAATACCACGACTCCCACCTCTCCAGACCCCCCCCCCCAAATCTCATCTGTCCACACAGCTGTAAACCTGTTCCAGTCACCACCACAACCTCACCTGTCAAGACTACCAGCCCCCCAACCCATCCACAGATCCAGACTGACACGTCCCAATCCCCACTACCACCCTCACCTGTCTTGACCATCAGATGCCCACCTTCACCTGCCTAAACTACTAGGCCTGACCCTCACCTGTCCGGACAGCTGCACTTCCCCCACCCTCATTTCCATACTTGTCCAGACCATGAGACCCCCCCCCCCCCACCGTGTTCCACCTGTCATGACCAACACACCCCACCCTCACTTGCCTGAACTATCAGACCACCATATTCTGACTCCCACCTGTACAGACTCCCATCCACAAATGTATCTGTTCAGAAAGTTGCCCCCCTTCACCCCCACTTGTACAGACCACCGCCAGCTCTTGCCTGGCTAGATAACTGCACCCCCTACCCTCCATAATGCAGACTGGCACATCTGCATCCCTCTTGGAATCCCACCCTCACCCGTCTAGACAGCTGCACTCACCGCATTTACCCGACCAGACCACCAGACCCCTCCACTCTACTGGTACATGAGGCTGACTGACATCCAGTTTAGCAGATGGCATCACCATGGCGACACTGATGACCTCCTGACCGTGGAGTGGACCCTACAAAGTGATGTTTTATTGACATTGTCTTCTGTGTTTTCATTCGTCGGACTGGATGTCCAGTTGTCTGAAGGTCTCTGAATTAATGACCAGATGGAGCTTCTTGCAGGTTTGGTTTCTCTTCTACTCTGCTTGCTGAACTTCACATTTTCAATTTAAGGACCTAATTAATGACAATTGAACCCTGAGACCGAGTCAGCCCCTCTGAGGGTCTCGTGCAGGCTCATCTACAAGTCTGGATGGCGTTGTGCTGTGGTCAGTTGAAGGGGTCCATGTAGGAGAGAAGAACTGACCTGAGATCTGCAATCTGATGGGCTGCACAGTGCGGCCCCCTAGTGTCTAACAGCGGTAACTCAGTCCACCAGTCACGCCCTGTCGGAGCTCACATTGTACAAGACATTGTACAAGATGATAAAGAGGAGGAGACGTGGCCCACCACCCTGACCTGAACAAAGTGGGTACAGATAGCGGGATGGTGCTATGAAAATGGACTATATCTTCTTCTTCTTAAGATGCTCCCATTAGGGGTTGCCACAGCCGGATCATCTTTTTCCATATATGAAAATTATAATTCTTTGCATTTATATAGCGCTTTTTTCACTACTCAAAGTGCTTAGCAATTGCAGGTTAAGGGCCCAACAGAGCAGAGTCCCTTTTGGCATTTTACGGGATTCGAACCGCCAACCTTCCAATTGCCAGTGCAGATTCCTAGCCTCAGAGCCACCACTAACTAAACTAAACGGATAAATCCCCAGTGCTGCAGCTCTGACCAAGCCATGTGACATCTTGGTTGCTTACATTGTCCAGATATCTAAAAACATCTGTAGTGCTGGGTGGTATGGTGGCACAGTGGCTGGCGCTACACTCGAAGCTCAAGTCTGTGAGTCCAGTGTGTCTAATGTGGAGTTCATATGTTCTCTCTGTGTTTGTGTGGGGTTTCCCTCCCAAAGACACCTGTGATTGGTGAACTAGAAACACTAAATGAACTCCAGGCAAGCGTGTGGGTGAGTTCAGATGTGGGCGTGTGCCCTGTGGTGGACTGGCACCCTGTCTGAGATCAGCTCCTGCCTTGTACTCATTGCTGCAGGGATAGGCACAAGCCCAGCAATGCTCAAGTGCATAAAGTGGGCTACATTATGTTATGTTCCAAGTTTACTGTGGAAAGGCACTATATAAAATTAATTAACATAATAGTGTGCCCCCGAACAAGCCATGGCATTTTTAGAAATACATAAGGGCACCAGTGGACTGGATCAGGTGGGGTTGAGAAAGTCCCTGTCTTAGGATGGTGTTGCCACTGAAAGGCGCTATATAGAATGAGATCACTAGGCCCTCAGCAAGTCACATGCCTTGCCAGTGTTTATATGGCACAAATATATGAAACCAATCTCACTGTAAAGGCACAGCACCTTGAAGTGGTAGTGTTTATTAGTAGACTGTACTAGTGAAAGGCACTATATCAGCCTTCTTCATTGCGTCCTTCACAAAGTCATGTGACTTTACAGCGTTCATATTGCGCAAACATGTAAAACCAGTTTCATTGTGCACATATGGCACCTTGGAGCGGTTGTGTTCATAAGTGAAAGGCACTATATAACCCATGTGAATCGAATATATATATGTATATGTGAATTTCCCCTTGGGATTAATAAAGTATCTATCTATCTATCTATCTATCTATCTATCTATCTATCTATCTATCTATCTATCTATCTATCTATCTATCTATCACATTTCATATAGTGCCTTTCTATCTATCTATCTATCTATCTATCTATCTATCTATCTATCTATCTATCTATCTATCTATCTATCACATATTCATATAGTGCCTTTCTATCTATCTATCTATCTATCTATCTATCTATCTATCTATCTATCTATCTATCTATCTATCTATCTATCTATCACATTTCATATAGTGCCTTTCTATCTATATCACATTTCATATAGTGCCTTTCTATCTATCTATCTATCTATCTATCTATCTATCTATCTATCTATCTATCTATCTATCTATCTATCTATCTATCTATCTATCTATCTTCATTGCATCCCTCCATTTCCCAGAGCAAATCACGTGACTTCCCAGTGTTTGCTTGGCAGAAAAATGTAAAACAATTTTGTGGTACACTTATAGCGTCTTTCTCACCAGACAAAGGCACTATATATTGTATACGAGTACATAATCTTCATTGCATCCCTTAGTTTCTCTGCAGAAGTCACAAGACTTTCCGGGGTTCGTCTTGCACAAACTGTTAAAAGCAGTTTCATTGGGCACATGCGGCACCTCAGAACGGTGGTGTTTATAAATGCAAGGCACTATATAAATCCTCCTCATTGCATCCTAAAGTTTCCCTGAGCAAATCATGTGACTTCTACGTTTTTTTTTCTCTAATGGCAGAATAATGTAAAACAATTGTATTGTAAAGATATAGCGCCTTGGAATGGCAGTATTTACTAATGAATGGCACTATATGAATCCTCTTCATTGCATCCTTCCGTTACCCTAAGTAAGTCACGTGACTTCCCAATGGTCATATTGCACTAATACAAATTTTATTGTAAAAAACAAATTTTAGTGCATGAATATAGTGCCTTGAAATGGTGAAATTTACTAGTGAAAGGAGCTATATAAATCATTTTAATGGCGTCATTCAGTCTCCCTGACTGACTCACATGACGTCCCAATTCTGTATGTAAAACCAATTTCATTGCAAACATACAACTTTTGGAACAGTAGAATTTAATAGCGAAAGGCACTATATGGATCATCTTCATTGCGTCCCTCGTCTGTTCTGAACAAGTCATGTGACTTTCCGGCGTTCATCTTGCAGGAGTGTAACTCATCTGTGATTGACTGGCGCCCTCTGCAGGGCTTTGTCCTGCTTTGCACCTAAATTTGATTAGGCGGGCGTGTGGCACTTTGGGACTGTGGTGTTCACTATGGAAAGGCGCTATATAAATTATTATCGCTGCGTCCTTCTGCGTCTGTGAACAAGTAGTGTGACTTATCAATGTCCATGTTACAAAAATGAGTAAATCCAATTATTTAGGAGTGAAAGGCGTTATATGAATCACCATTACTGCAACCTTGGTTTCTGGCTTTGCCAGTCTTCATATGGCAGAATATTGTAAAATAATTTTATTGCACATGGACAGCACAATTGGAGTGGTAGGGTTTACTAGTGAATGGCGCTATACAAGTCGTCTTTATTGCATCCATCAGTCTTCCCGATGTTTCTGTTTGCACAAATCTGTTAAACCAATTACATGGTGCGCATATAGCACCTTTAAATGGTAGTGTTTGCCAGTGAGAGGCGCTATATGCGTCACCTTCACTGCATCCTTCAGTTTCATGGAGCAGGTCATGTGACTGTCCAGTTTCACTGTATGCATATAGTGCATTGGAATAGTAGTTTTACAAGCGAAAGGCACTATATACAGTAAATCATGCTTATTGCATCCCTTAGTTTCTCTTAACCCTGCCAGTGTTTAGATTGCTGAAGCAAGTAAAAACAGTTTTATCAGGCGGAGCACCTTGGAATGGCAGTGTCTGCTGGTGAATCATTTTTATTGTATCCCTCACGTGACTTCCCAGTTTTCATCATGCACAGATGTGTAAAACCAATTTCACTGTACGCATAAACTAAACATTCCAAGGCGCTATATAAGTGAAAGGCATGATATACATCACCTTCACTACATCCTTCAGTTTCCGAGAGCAGGTCATGTGACCGCCCAGTGTTTTCTTAGACACATATAGTGCCTTGCAACAGTAGTGTTTACAAGTGAAGGGCACTATATAAATCATGCTTCACATTGCAGCAGTAAGTGAAATCAGACCAGTTTCTTTCTAAAGGTACAGACTCTTTTTAATGGTAGTATTTGCTAGTGAAAGGCGCTATACAAATCATCTTCATTTTGCGTCCCCCAGTTTCCCTGAGCATGGCATATACTATATAGCAGAATAATGTGAAACAATTTAATTTTATATGCACAGCACCTTGGAGTGGTAGCATTTACTAGTGAAAGGCAAATGTGAAATGTGAATTTCCCCTTGGGATTAATAAAGTATCTATCTATCTATCTATCTATCTATCTATCTATCTATCTATCTATCTATCTATCTATCTATCTATCTATCTATCTATCTATCTATTATATAGTGCCTTTCATATCTATCTATCTATCTATCTATCTATCTATCTATCTATCTATCTATCTATCTATCTATAGTGCCTTATCTATCTATCTATTATATAGTGCCTTATCTATCTATCTATCTATCTATCTATCTATCTATCTATCTATCTATCTATCTATCTATCTATCTATTATATAGTGCCTTATCTATCTATCTATCTATCTATCTATCTATCTATCTATCTATCTATCTATCTATCTATCTATCTATCTATCTATCTGTCTATCTATCTATCTAAGGCGCTATATAAGTCTTCTTTGTGTCCTTCAGTCATGTAACTTCCCAGCGTTCACCTGGCAGCAATGGGACCCCTCGGTGTTTGATGGGCACCCTCTGCAGGGCTGTTTGCTGCTTTGTGCCCAGTGCCCACCAGCATCCTAAATTTGATTAGACAGACTTGACAATCGTAATGTGTTGCAGAACACCTTAGGATGGTGGTGGTCACTAAGGAAAGGCGCTATATAAATTACCACAGCATCCTTCTGTCATGTGACTTCCAGTGTTCATCTTGCGAAATAACGTAAAGCCAATTTTATTGCACACATACAGCACTTTGGGATGATGCTTTTCTGTGGAAAGGCGCTATATAAAACAGTAGACCCCCTGTGTGTCACGTGACTTGTAGCAGTAACGCACAACTGCCTGAAGGCGGCTTCATCCTGCTCAGGGTCAGGGGGGCTGAAATCAATCCGGGCACCTGACAGGAACCAACTCTGGATGGGGCGACAGTTCACTTTCGGGGTCCAGCCACAGTTTGGAGTGGTCAGCTCACCAAACTCACACCCATTCAAAGAAGTCAACATGAGATTACTGAGGTAGCTGTAAGGACACCCTGGGATGGCGCTCTCTTCTTCTATAATCCGCTACTGTGGCCGTTCGTTTGTCTGTCCAGGATTTTAAATCACGTGTAGCTCGCAAACCGTTTCACCTGTTGACTTGAGATTCGGTACACATATACTACGTGACGTCTACTATCCGCTTTCGGGGTGATGATTTTATTACTCTTGTTATTTTTATTTTATTTTATTATTGTGGAATCAACTCTCGGCAGCGCGCAGCAGGGCGGCCGTGCGCGCATGCGTACGGGCGCCGTTCTCATTTCCTACCACCTTCGCTAATCATTCTTGCGGCAGATTGAAGACTTAAGTGCCAGTTTAAGTGAAAAATTAAAGAAAACATACTAAGTTATCGCAACACAAAAACTAACTTAATCAGTTTTAACGGGAAAAGATGCTGACGAAAGAAGAGAAGCAGCGGGCCGCTAGGGTGGAGTAAAGAAGATCTGCACAGCAAGGAGCAAACGCATCAACCTCTGAGCAAACGAATGGCAAACGTACAGAGAAAGAGGATGAAGACCAGGAATGTCAAGTCAAGTGTTAACGTGCAGTGCGCTGTTACTGGTATAAAATAATGTGTGATTGACCGGCATGCCTCAGATCAGAGTTACACACACACACACTTTAGAGAGGGCCCATCCGCCAAGCCACACTGCCTGGGATGCTGACCCCACACTGACCGCTCCCTCCTGCCACTCATTGTCACCTTGTGAACCACATTGGCCAAATCAGGACACTCACCGTGCCAGCCTCCGCTGTCTCATGCTCTGAGGCCAGGTAGGCAAAGTCAGCGCCAAGACGGACAACGAGAAAGCTGGAGGCTCCACTGCGACTCATGTCCCAGAAGTGACCGACGCCTGGAGGAGCCCACCGGAGCCTGATGGACTTCACGGCGTAGAAACGGCATTAATGCGAGCCCCACGTGACGCTGCGTCAGCAGTCCCTGGCGTTCCCCAGTCCCCATGGCCACTCCACCCGTGATGCCCGTCTTTGATTGTGAGGACTTCAGAAAAACCACTGAGGCGGCAAAACACGCCAGGATATCCACAGGTGCGTGTGGACCAGTGAGTGCTCACCGGGGTAGGGACGGAGGGGTGGACCCTACCCTGGCAGCATCGGGTGCAAAGCAGGACCCCCCCCCCCCCCCCCTCCATGATGAGAAACAGAGCACCTGTGAGGGTATGCATGTGTCTCTTTCAGCCTTAAGCACGACTTTATGATTACTTTGGCTTTCATGGTGCAAGACGCTCCCCTGTGACCCTGCGTCGGATAAGCGGCATGTAAAAATGGATGGATGGACGGACGGACCCTGATGGGTTTTCTTTTTTTTTGCGTTTCCACATCGTGCCTGTGCCCCCGGACCAAATGAACTCATTTTTGGAGGCTTTGCAACAGATGGATGTCTTACCAGGTGGTCTTTGTTGCTCCACAGCCGAACGTTGAACTCGGTCAACGAAACTGGTGACAGAATTTGCTGGCGATGACTTTCAGAGTCGGTATGGTTCATTGGTTCCCTCCACAGCTCCGAGAAGAAACGCCCAGTCCGGCCAACTGACTCCGCCCCTTCCAGTGCCCCGCCTGTAAAGCAGCAGCTGGCAGCCAGGAGGCGGTCACTTGTGTACCGAACACGTCGCAGGACGGAGCTGCTGGCCAAGCTTAATCAAGTGCGATGACCTTCTTGCTTTTAAACAAGTATTGGCACGCATGGCGGACCATTTTTGTTACTTTTGCTTTTGTTTCACGCTGGAAGTAAACGGGGACGAGCGGATTGGCGCCTCGACGTTTTTCCGTCCTTTACTTGACCACACCGGTCATTTGATTCGGTTCCATTCAGGCCAATCAAAACGCTAACCACTCGGAGCAGCCGCTACGTGAAATGCAGCGTGTTTGCTTTTAGTCCACGGACACGAATTAAACAGAAATCCGCTTTGGTATCGATCATTCGTACTAGTGCAGGGGTGTCGAACTCCGGGGTTCTATTCAAAAAGGCGACCTTCAAAGGGGCGACCTCAATTGAGCGCCGAATAAAGGCGAGCTTCAAAAGGATGACCTTGGGAGCGAATTAAATTAATTGTCCTTGATTATGCTAATAGACCGCATCTCGAATATCTACGTGGCATTGCACATAATCTACAGCTTCAAGTGTAACTTGCTTTCACCTTTTTATACATTCAGTCATTGCCTTAATCTAATTTTCTGTAATTTTGAAAACAAGGAAATATAGAGAGCTTTAGAAATAGTTCGTTAGAAGTTCATGCATTAATTAATTAGATGTTTTAATATTCTTGCTTTCACCTTTTTATACGTTCAATCATTGCCTTTATCTAAAAAATTTTCTGTAATTTTGTTGCGTTTGCCTTTATTCGCTGCGCCCAATTGACGTCACCCTTTTGAAGGTCGCCTTTATGTGCGCGCCCTTATTAACGGATACCGAACTCCGGGCCTGGAGGGCCGCAATGGCTGCAGGTTTTCATTCTAACCATCTTCTTAATTAGTGTCCAGTTTTTGCTGCTAATTAACTTGACTCGGACCCCCTTAGTTCTTTCATTTTCCTTAATTAGCAGTCAAACAATAATGAGACACAAAACGAGGTGACCAGCTAACCACATTATCTGAACATAAAGAAAGGTGATGGCCTCGGTAAGGTTGATCTCTCAGGTATATAATCAGAAACAGAAAATCAACAGTTTGGGAAATGTCTACTGTAGCAGAATTAGGGCAGCAGCAAGCCGTGGAATTAAGTAACGGCAATTAACAGCAAGAATCGGCTTCTCATTAAGGAACTGGTTGGAGTGAAATTGACTGGCGTTTGAAACCCTAATTTCGCTGGTCGTCTGTTGGCTCATTTCATGTCTCGTTTGGCTGCCATTTAATGAAGAAAAGAATCAATTCAGAGGACTGGATCCTTAAAAACAGGGCTGTGAAAATGAAGGGAAAAGCAGTTAATTAGCAGTGAAAACTGATTAGGAAAAGGGTGAGAATGAAAACCTGCAGCCGCTGCGGCCCTCCAGGCCCGGAGTTCGACGCCCGTGTACTATGGTGTTGTACCGTGTTAGTCATTATGAATGAGGTGAGAAGTCAAGCAAAATGGCACCTTTGATTGGCCAACTAAAAAGATTACAATATGCAGGGTTTGGAGACAACTCAGGCCCCTCTTCAGGCGAGATGGAATCGATCATTTGAAACTGACATGACACTTCTGTACTGTATCAACTGGTTGATTTGTTTATGACACTATAAATGAAATGTGCCACACGGGTATGGATTCAATTGCCCTGAATCTTGGCACAAATTATCTTCCATGCCAGCAATAACAGCAATGAGTTGATATTAATTCAAGTGGCCCTCTAGGCTTGGTGTTTGCCACCCCAGGACTGAGGTGTGCCCATCATCACATTTCTACTTTCTGAAAGAGAAGAACTGCGGTGTTTGAAACATTTTGATCCAAACCACTCACTTTGATAGAATTGAGAATGCCGCCCTGAACAGCTCCTCCTTCCAGTGCCCTTTACACAGTTCATTTGCCAAAGGGGCATCATCCCCTGTGTCGAGTCTGCATGTGCTCCCTGCGTCTCAAGGGCTTTTCTGCAGATGTTCTCCCTCCCATCCGTGCGGTCGCTTGGTGACTTTAAAACGAGGTTGGCATTCTGTTTGCAGCTGGGTTCCTACTTTGCACCCAGAGGTGCCTGATGAGGGACTGGCACCCTGAGCCTACCCGGAATCAGATCCTGGATCCTAGACAGTGCGTACATTTAGTGGCATCATTCTGCCTCTGTAGTGGCAAACAATTATGCAGACAAGAAAAGCAAACTGCTTAAGGACTTTAATGGGAGTTTAGCCAAGGTGAAGCAGCCAACCCAGTCCTTCTGATGCCACACCACACATCCAGTCCAGCATTTAAGATCACATCGAGTGTGACATCGACCTAAGAAAGTGGGTGACATTACAAAAGGAGAAATGAGGAGGGGGGCCAATACTTAGTTTAAAATTCAGGGGGGATGCTGGCACGCAGATGACTCCGGTGACGCCGACAGTGGCAGCCTCTTCAGCAGCTCCGTGTATGACTTTATTTTCTACCTTTTATTTTTCTCTTTTATTATTTTTTATTGATCACTCCTATCACCTTCTTTTATGTGGATTCGTTCCCTGGACACTTTTACTATTACAACATGGAAATTGTGAATTTCCCCTTGGGATTAATAAAGTATCTATCTATCTATCTAGATGGAAACTGGATGAAGGTCAATTCTGCACAAACATTAGAAACGACGAAGTCCAGTGTGGTCAAAAGCAGCACCCTGGAGAACCTAAAGAGCAAACAAACAGCAGAATTAGGACGGACGGACCGGCCATTATGGCCCTTTTCACAGCCCAAAGTTCCTGACGTTTTAACCCCTCTGGACGTGATGGGCAGCCACCCTTACCTGATGCTCCCCTTGTAGCACCGCTGCCCTGACCACCTCTGCAACATGGCAAGCCCACCCACTCGTTTTACTTTACGTTCACAAGCCCACTTGATCCAACTTCAGGGGTGCGACACGCAGTTTTAATTCTGAGCACGCAGGCCGGTCAGCCCACACGAAATGCAAAGGCGAACGACTCGTCGAAACAAACGAGAGGCCATCGACAGAAGCCGGCGAGTCCGAGTGCACCGGAGAGAACGCAGAAACTCCACACCCCAGCAAACGGGAGCCGAGATCAGTTGGCTAAGCCAATGGGATTAGTTCAGGCTCAGCAGCCATGTTGGAAATCAGGTCACCCGTTGCCTAGCAACACAAGAGGGTGTGTGGTGGGAAGGGGTGTGGCTGAAGGAGACGCTGGCCTTCCAGAACATTCTACACGGAGGCCGTGGGGCTCCACCATTCTGTAATTTTCATTTATAAAGACTGCATGGAAGGCCAAAGAAATAAACGTAAATACACCTTGATATTAAATGGACTGTGAAGCTTACAGAACACCCAAGTAGCTTTAAAGAACCAACTCCAGCATAAAAACATTAAAAACGTGACAACCATTCACGCAAGCCCATTGGCGCCTGGTTTTTTTAGGCCCCTGATTGAGCCAACAAAACTCTTAAATCAAAGTCAGGGTCCGGAATCGGAGGAATTAATAAAGGCCACCGAGGGGTGCGCGCCAACGCCTGCGTCACACGACACTCCTGCAGCGGAGTCTCAGGTGGTAAAGGCACAGCAGCGGCTGAGGGTGAAAATGAAGAACAACGCTTTGCAGCCCCGGGGGGCTTCCTGTTGCTCTTGGGTGGGAGTAGCTTTGGGTTTCGGCTCCTGTCTTTATACTTTTTGATGATTTCCGGCACAGAAACATCCGGGGGATTGGGATTACTGTGACAAATGAGCAAGAACTGTGGCCAAACATACTCGTTTTATTTTACTGTGAGGGTAGAAAGCAGACTTCGGTTTATTTTGCAGGGTCAATCCGAGTTAATATAAGCGATGTGTGCTTAATAGAAATCGCTAATTAAAACACTTAACTAATGATAGAAGACATAAGGTGAACCCATCAAGTGTGTCGTGTTTGTGAGAAGCCTCCCTGTAGTGGAATCGCATCGTCGGCCTCGGCGAGTTCCACGCCTGCCACTTTCTCATCAGATTCGGACCTCGGCTCCTCACTCACAGGGTGATCACGGGTTGAGGATTCAATTCCATTTGGCACAGAGGTTGTCCACTTGTGTGACCCCAGCAGTTGGGTGTCTGACAACATCAAGCCTCGGGGACAGCAAATCTTCTGCTGGCCACTGCTTAGTCCAAATAAAATATCTCTACAGCTTTAGAAAAAGACTGAGCTGCCAACGAGTTGTGTCCCGGGCTGTTTGTCATCACCTGCTTCTGTGCTTAACCCGCTGGGGTACGAGGTGTCGTTTCTTTAAACTGACTGGACTTCTGGCTACTTTGCCCTTATTGACGTCTCACACTCCACCTCGGTGAGCACTTATTTGGTTGCACTTGTGATTTGCAAGTTGCCTTTGGTGAAAGCTTCAGCTGAATAAAGACACGTGAATATGTAAAGGTTCGAATTTTATAATGTGAGCGGAAATTTCTCAAAGACTGGTCACCGCATGCGCAAAAATGGCTAAGCAAGTGTCACTGAAAAAGAACCAGCAGGGAGCCCAACCGTATCACCCACTGAAGGGAAAGATCCTTCCTGTTAACACAAAGGTACCTACTGTCACACACGTGTGTATGGGAGGCAGCTGAAGGGCCTGCCAGGCGGTGGCAGAGCCCTACGGCCCTTTATCTCACTTTCCTGCAGATCGTTCACAGGAAATTCTGCCTGGCCCCGATGACGTCACTTCCGGGCCCTTTGATGACATCAGTTTTGGTTCTGGACCTTTCGATGATGTCACGTCTGGGTCTCGGCCTACGGAGGAGGACCCCGATGACGTCATTTCCTTTACTGGCCTTTAAATCCTTCATCAATATCATCAGTTCCATTTTGAACTCCACTCTGTGCACTTCAGTGCGATACTCATACCCTCTTGCAGCCAGGGAATAACATACGGGTGGGCTCTGGCAAACCTTTTTATGATGTCTTGGTCCAACATTTTTTTGACACTACCGTTTGGTCAAACATGCGCATAAACTAGTGATGGACGTCAGCATTCACTTTACTGGCTCAATTCTTCTGAACTACAACAGTACCTATGGAAGGAAGTCAAATGAAATATTCAGGCCGGTGACAGGACAAGAAACACTTTTGGTGGGGGAATTTCAAGTATAAAATTAAATCATTTATATACCTGTCATGGTGAATGCTAAATTAAAGGGGTACGCATATGCATGACAATTCCAATATGGTGTAAACTGTGTTATTAAAATCAGAAAATGAGTCAACCTCTCAGTTCTTAAAGACGTTTAGCCTCGCAGTGCCGAGTAAAAGTCCTGACTGCTAACAAGGCTCTGGTGTTGGGCTTGGCAGTGTAGCTTAACTACCTGAGAATCACGGGGTCTGAGCCTGCTTGAGAATCGACACGACGAGAACGGAAATGGATTCAGTGTGACCTGAATGGGGTCTGCATGAGCAATAACTGGTAGAATTTAGAATAATAATTTCATAAGGTTCAGGTTGGGATGGGACTGTGGCGCAGTGGGTAGCGCTGCTGCCTCACAGTTAGGAGACCCTTCTGGGTTCGCTTCCCGGGTCCTCCATGTGTGGAGTTTGCATGTTCTCCCCGTGTCTGCGTGGATTTCCTCCCACAGTCCAAAGGCATGCAGGTTAGGTTCACTGGCGGTCCTAAATTGTCCCAAGTGTGTGTGCCCTGTGGTGGGCTGGCGCCCTGCCCGGGGTTTGTTTCCTGGCTTGTGCCCTGTGTTGGCTGGGATTGGCTCCAGCAGACCCCCGTGACCCTGTAGTTAGGATATAGCGGGTTGGATAATGGATGGATAAGGTTCAGGTTTGTGTGACTGTAACTGAATTTGTTAAATGTACAAAGAGATATAAATATATTAGTTTATATATTTTATTTAAAACAGTTCCCATAAGGTTTATATGTGCTGGTGTGTTATTGGATTGTACTTGTATGATGAACACGGCAGTCATCGGTGGGCTAGTTTTGCTTGTTGGGAAGGATTCACTTCGAAGTAATCGACTGACGGTACTTGCATGTGTTTTAAACGGCTATCTACAAAATGAAAAACAGTCATTACGCCACACGCACGCCATAGCACTAGTGGTGCACTCCACTGAATCGATTCGCTTGTGCCCACCAAATGCTTCCTATAAATAATCTTGATCCATCAGGCTTAAAAGTCAATACAGAGGTAAAGAGCGTAGGGGTAATTATTGAATCTGACATAACTATTAAATCACATATTAATCAGATCACTAGGACAGATTTTTTTCACTTAAGAAATATAACTAAAATTAGACCCCTTATAACTTTGCAAGATGCTGAAAAATGAGTTTTTGTTTTTAGTCGACTAGATTACTGTAATGCACTCCTCTTAGGACCACCCAAAAAAGACATCAATCGATTACAAGTGCAGAATGGAGCTACCAGAATCTTAACTAGGAAAAGAAAATCTGAGCACATCACCCCAGTCTGAGCGTCACTACACTGGTTACCTGTGCCATTTAGAATTGACTTTAAAATGCTGCTTATGGTTTACAAAGCCTTAAATAAACTCATCCCGTCCTCTATCTCAGAAGGCCTGTCACCTTACACTCCAAATCGTAACCTTAGATCTTCAAACGAGGATCTGCTTAGAATTCCAAGGGCTAAACTTAAAAGAAGTGGTGAGGCGGGCGGCCTTCTGATGTTATGCACCTCAAATCTGGAATACGAGTTTACCGATAGAAATTTGCCAGGCTAATACAGTGGGGCACTTTAAAAAACTCATTATTGTAACATGATTTCCTCATAGCTGCATTTTAATGTAACTCTGATTTTCTGTATATGCATTTAAGTACCATTTTTATCATCATCTCCACAATCCGTACTAACCCCTACTTTCTCTGCTGATCTTTTTCCCGTTTTCTGTGGTGGTGATCTGCACCCACCACTTGATCAGGGTGCCATGCAGTCCCTACATCGATGGATCAAAGGTCACATGTCCACATGATCATCATCTAATTCTTCCACGTGAAGCCTGAAAACCCTGAGGGCTGATTGAGATCACTGATGTGATGCAGAGTACCCAATGGGGGCTGGCCAGGTGGTCTTGTGGCCTCAAAGTCCCTGCAGATTTTTTTTTTTTTTTTGTCCTCCTGGCCATTGGTCCCTGCTTTATTCTTTGTTACTTGGTATTGCCTAATCTTATTTTTATATTTTTCTTTTTTCCTTCTTCATTTTGTAAAGCTACATCATTTGTATGAAAACATGCTCTAGAAATAAATGTTGTTGGCGAACTGAAAAGAACAAATCATTTGTGAATCGGCCATCGCTAGGACAAACACCTGTGTGGCAGAGGACCATGTAGGCTCACCAAGTAATGCAAATGTGAATTTTATATAGCGGATATATTAATTTAATTAAAAAAATAAAAGAAAAAAGAAAATACAGAGAGGATACTCCTTTAGTTACCGTATCAAAAAGGACACCTGGTTAATCCAAAGGAGAGCAATCCCCCTTATAAAGTGGGCAAACAAAAGAAAATGCTGGAGTGAATGACAACCAGAAAATGGAAGGCAGAGTGAAGTCATCGGCCTCATGTTCAGAAGACACAGGAAGGTCTCGGGTTAAGAAGAAGTTGCGATCCTGTGGCCCTTCACAACCTGACTGTGTATTTAGGTAGGACTTTACACTGAAAAATGTCCATTAATGGGAAATCAGCAAGAATGCATAATGCTTTACTGCTTATTGGAAAGAAAAACATCCCAGTCTTAACTAAAAAAAAAATGACAGTGAAGCAACATTACTATACTTTAAATCACAAATAAGTTAAAGAGTTTAAACCACAGGCATTTACAATAATATGTTG
Source organism: Erpetoichthys calabaricus (assembly GCF_900747795.2). Taxonomy (NCBI): domain Eukaryota; kingdom Metazoa; phylum Chordata; class Cladistia; order Polypteriformes; family Polypteridae; genus Erpetoichthys; species Erpetoichthys calabaricus. The sequence continues at coordinate 2,173,502 of NC_041406.2, forward strand.
ACCTTATGCTTAAACATCCAACAGTTATTAATAATGATACAATGAAACATGGAGTTGGGAAATGCAGAATAACGGCACAAAAATCCACTCCAAATGAGGACTGAGAGGTGAGCTCTGCGGAGGAATCGCATCCCCTTCCTTCCCTTCGGTGATATTCTCCGAGACGGCATAGTTAGGACTCTGGAAATTACAAGCAGCAGGTCCCACCATACAGCCTAAAGTTCAGCTGCTGACCGGTGATGGAGCTTACTGCAGGTTACAAATCGGTGGCAAGTGCGAATGAAAGCACGCATCGACTGAAAATGGTGACAAAGTACCTACTGTACTGTACTGTACTGTGCTAATCCTCAGCATTACAGATGGCTGCTGTTTTCATTCACATCAAGAGCTAATTTGCTTTTAATGGAAACTAAGAAAATAGGGAATTGTTAATTGACAATTAATATTTAGTGGAAAAGAACGGTACGGGGCTTTATGTGCTCGTTCGTAAGTGTGTAATTAATAATAATCTTTACATTTATATATCGCTTTTCTCACTATGCAAAAGCACTCTCCACGCAGGTAGGACCTGGAAAGCGAACCCACAATCTCCTTACTGCAAAGCAGCAGTGCTACCAGTGTGCCAACTGCCGCAAGTCGGGATGTCTTCCAATCTACCGGAACATGAACATTTTTTGTGAGCTGCAAACACAGCGATGACTCCCCCCTATTAGTACGAACATCACTTCTCTGTGTTGACAAAGAGTCCATCAAGTCAGTTTACTGAATACAACTTAAACACATGCTTCCTCATTACACCGTTACTACGCGGGCATCAGTGGGACACATTCCAACAAAAAGAAATCCAAAAACGCAGACAGTTTCTTATGAGCAGGCACATTTTTCAACATGGCAAATATATATATATATATATATAATTAAACTCTACACTTGAACATGGATGCATAAGGAAGGTCCCGCAGAAATAAAAGTGAAACCATACATTATCGGTTGTGAAATATTAATCACTGCCCTTTAGAAACTGCTTCTGGAATTGACAGTTAAAAGACACCGGCACAAGCATGAACAGAGCCAACCAATCATGGTGATTTTGAATTGTGCCCTGATCTTTCAATTTCTTGAAGAGGTAAATGATAAATATCCCAAATAAGATCTAGCCACACTTGCACATTTTTGAAACTTTTCTCCGTTTATGGGATTATTCATCTATTTGACATTGTAAGCATTACTGTGTAGCAATAAAAGCGACACTTGCAGAAAGCGAGGTCCCCTCCAATGTGGCATGATCAAAGAAAACTCTTCACCGAGTAAACCCACCAACCCTTTCCCAACCCCACTCTGTCCACTGTGTTACTGCTGGCTAACTCCCATTTGTGGGTGGTCAGCTTCTGCTTCCTCCTCTTCCACATCTGCATGGTATTCTTCAAAGGCATCTTCATCTAAGTCAGGAAGCCCCAAGATCTGCACAAGAAACAAACCAGCAAGGAAGGATGAAGTCCCAAATCTCACAAAGCAAGTTGTCAGTGGCTGTGAGTTAAAACAATACAAAACGTTCTGGCCAAGTGCCATGGTAGTGCAGCTCCATGCACCTTCCATGAAAGGTGCATTTAAAGGGATTCTCCATCCAAAAATGATTTCACAAAAACCCTATGTACTTTGGACTGAAGGCCAAGAAAAATGTTTGTCATCATATTTTCATGCAGAACAAAGTTTCTGATAGACGTCTATGATGACAAACACTGGATAATTGCAAACAATGCCAAAATGTTCATGAACACTCATGTCGTATAATGCACATGTCAGCTCATCCAGTCATCTGCTCACAATTTCTCAAATGCATGTATTTTTACTAAAATATTGCTTAATAAGCCAATTCACTGCACAATGGAGAGATTCTGAAGGACTGGAAATCCCATTATATAAAAAGGGTGACAGGGCAGATCCCAGCAACTAGAGGCCAGTAAGCTTAACATGCATCACAGGAAAATTAATGGAAGGAATTATTAAGGATAAGATTGAGCAACACCTGGAAAGGACAGGAGTTATTAGGAACAGTCAGCATGGGCTCAGAAGAGGGAGGTCGTGTTTTACTAACATGCTGGAATTCTATGAGGAGGCAACAAAAGGATAAGACCAGAGTGGAACAGATGAGGTTATTTATCTGGCCTTTCAGAAAAGGTGCCACATGAGAGGTTGGGCATCAAATTAAAAGAAGTGGAAGTTCAGGGTGATGTTTTTAGATGTGTGCACAATTGGCTCAGACACAGGAAACAGAGGGTGATGGTGTGAGGAACCTCATCAGAATTGGCCGATGTTAAGAGTGGTGACCCACAGGGGTCAGTGCAGGGGCCGTGGCGATTTTTAATATTTATAAATGATTTAGATAGGAATATAAGTAACAAGCTGGTTAAGTTTGCAGATGATACCAAGATAGGTGGATTAGTAGATAATTTGGAATCCATTATATCATCACAGAAGGACTTGGACAGCAGACAGGCTTGGGCAGATTTGTGGACGATGAAATTTAATGTCAGTAAATGTAAAGAATTCCACATAGGAAGTAAAAATGTTAGGTTTGAATACACAATGGGCGGTCAGAAAATCAAGAGTCCACCTTATGAGAAGGATTTAGGAGTTGTAGTGGACTCTAAGCTATCGACTTCCCGACAGTGTTCAGAAGCCATTAAGAAGGCTAACAGAATGTCAGGTTATATAGCGGCTTGATGTGTGGAGTTCAAGTCACAGGAGGTTCTGCTCAAGCTTTATAACACACTGGTGAGGCCTCATCTGGAGTCCAGTGTGCAGTTTTGGTTTCCAGACTACAAAAAGGACATAGCAGCACTAGGAAAGGTCCAGAGAAAAGCGACTAGGCTGAGTACAGGGGGTGAGTTATGAGTGAAGATTAACAGAGCTGAGCCTTTACAGTTTAAACAAAAGGAGATTAAGAGGAGACCTGAGTGAAGTGTTTAAAATTATGAAGGGAATCAGTCCAGTGGATAGAGACGGTGACTTTAAAATGAGTTCATCAAGAACATGGGGACACAGTTGGAAACTTGTTAAAGGTACAGTAAATTTCGCACAAACATTAGGACGTTTTTCTTTAAACAAAGAACGATAGACATTTGGAATAAGCGACCAAGTAGTGTGGTGGACAGTAAGACTTTAGGGACTTTCAAAACTTGACTTGACGTTTTTTTGGAAAAAATAAGTGGATAGGACTGGCGAGCTTTGTTGGGCTGAATGGCCTGTTCTCATCTAGAGGGTTCTAATGTTCTAACTTCTGGAATACACTCTTGTGAATGAAAATGAAATGCGCTCAGACACAAACGAGCATTTGCCTCCTGTCATTATGTTTAAATTCATATCCACGACTGGTGTACCTCGTTATTATTTAGCAGCAGTTGGTGAAATTACACCAGTGAACTGACATTCTGCAAGTTTGAGGTGTATTCTCTTCCTCATATTGTTTCTGCTCGCTTTAATCTTTAGCTTTTTGGTTTTTTTTTTGTTACTATCATGTGAATTTCCCATTGGGATTAATAAAGTATCTATCTATCTATCTATCTATGAAGCGCAATGGAAGACAAATGAATGAGGGAGAGAGGCCATTCAACCTTTCAAATGCCTGTTCGTGTTTGAGTGTGTTCCATGTTTATTCACAAGAGTGTTTTCTCAATGTGGTTTATTTAACAATATTTTGGTAAAAATACATTTGTTTGGGATATTGTGAGCATATAAGTGAATGGCTTCACATGTGGAATATGTGACACAAGTAACGGGAGATTTCTTTATGGAGTTTTTGATCTTGTTTACTGTTATCCAGCGTAGGCCATTAAAGACGCCAATTCCATCAGAAAGTTAGTTATCTATGCTCTGCATGAAAACATTAGATTAAAACATTTTCTCAGTCATCACTACAAACTACATGAGGTAAGTAAAATATGATAAAGAAAAAAAACACTCAGCCCAAAAATGATATTTTAAGTGCCAGCAGGAAACAGCAGTTGACATTTGTCCTATTGGCCCAGCATATTATTTGGCAAATAAAAGTTGGGATGGGCAGACATTTATGATCTCAGAGGGGGAGCGTCAATTCAGATGTATAGTACTGTGCAAAAGTTTTAGGCAGGTGTGAAAAAATGCTGTAAACAAAGAATGCTTTCAGAAATATAAATAATGAGTGTTTATTGTTATTAATTTACAAAATGCAAAGTGAGAGAACAAAAGAAAAATCTAAATCAAATCAATATTTGGTGTTACTACCTTTTGCCTTCAAACCAGCATCAATTCTTATAGGTCCACTTGCACAAAGTCAGGGATTTTGTAGGATTCTAGTCAGGTGTCTGATCAAACAGTTCTACCAAACAGGTGCTAATGATCATCAATGTCACATGTTGGTTGAAACACAGTCATTAACTGAAACAGAAACAGCTTCAAACTGGGTGAGGAACAGCCAAACTCTGCTACCAAGGTGAGGTTGTGGAAAACAGTTTCATGTCATGGCAAGATTGAGCACAGCAACAAGACACAAGGTAGTTCTACTGCATCAGCAAGGTCTCTCCCAGACAAAGATCTCAAAGCAGACTGGGGTTTCAAGATGCGCTGTTCAAGCTCTTTTGAAGAAGCACAAAGAAACGGGCAACGTTGAGGATCGTAGACGCAGTGGTCGCCAAGGAAACTTAGTGCAGCAGATGAAAGACACATCAAGCTTATTACCCTTTGAAATCGGAACATGTCCAGCGGTGCCATCAGCTCAGAACTGGCAGAAACCAGTGGGACCCAGGTACACCCATCTACTGTCCGAAGAAGTCTGGCCAGAAGTGGTCTTCATGGAAGAGTTGCAGCCAAAAAGCCATACCTCCGACGTGGAAACAAGGCCAAGCGACTCAAGTATGCACGAAAACATAGGAACTGGGGTGCAGAAAAATGGCAGCAGGTGCTCTGGACTGATGAGTCAAAATTTGAAATATTTGGTTGTAGCAGAAGGCAAGTTATTCATCGAATGGCTGGAGGGTGGTACAATAATGAGTGTCTGCAGGCAACAGTGAAGCATGGTGGAGGTTCCTTGAACGTTTGGGGCTGCATTTCTGCAAATGGAGTTGGAGATTTGGTCAGGATTAATGGTGTTCTTAATGCTGAGAAATACAGGTAGATACTTATCCATCATGCAATACCATCAGGGAGGTGTATGATTGGCCCCAAATTTATTCTGCAGCAGGACAACGACCCCAAATATATAGCCAAAGTCATTAAGAACTATCTTCAGTGTAAAGAAGAACAAGAAGTCCTGGAAGTGATGGTATGGCCCCCACAGAGCCCTGATCTCAACATCATCGAGTGTGTCTGGGATTACATGAAGAGACAGAAGGATGTGAGGAAGCCTACATCCACAGAAGATCTGTTGTTTGTTCTCCAAGATGTTTGGAACAACCTACCAGCCGAGTTCCTTCAAAAACTGTGTGCAAGTGTACCTAGAAGAATTGATGCTGTTTTGAAGGCAAAGGGTGGTCACACCAAATATTGATTTGATTTAGATTTCTCTTTTGTTCATTCACTGCATTTTGTTGATTGATGAAAATAAATGATTAACACTTCAATTTCTGAAAGCATTCTTTGTTTACAGCATTTTTTCACACCTGCCTAAAACTTTTGCACAGTACTGTATTTCAAACCAAGTGTGCTCAACTCACCGGCCTAAAGGATTTGAAGACCTTGTCTAGGATTTCAGGCAGTGTCTTCTTGCCACATGAGGAGATGTAGTCCTGAGCATGTTGAAGAAAAGGTAGGCAATCCTCACTTTCACTCCACACGTGCTTGAAAGGAAGAGAGATAAAAAAGAAAGCTCCATTAGTACATGAAATCAGCCCAAGACAACCTGAATGTGCCTGTGTTATGTTACAGCCAGGCTTACCTGGCTCCTGTTTATTTCTGTTAATACTGTTATGTTTATTTAGTATTTATGTATTCTGTATTCAAGGGTCTTGAAACTATTCCTTGTATTTTGTGTGTGAAACCCCAAAAGGTGGGGGTCACTAATGTGGGACCACAGTCGGCCTTTATTTGGAGGTCAAGGAGATGAAGCTACCAGAGTGTTACTGAACTTTTTAAAGAAAAGATTGCAGATGCAAGTACTGTATTGATTGTTCTCGTTTTTGTAGATTATTGCTTCGGTTTTTTTGAATTCTGATCGTGGATGTGATTGTTTGTCTTGGATGGTTTTTAAGGCACATCCTTATGCCTCATTTGGGCCTTTTTTTGCTATTTTTGTACTATTGTACAGGTCAGCGAGTATGCATTGGTACAGCATGTTGCCACATCCACCTCACAATGAAATGGTTCTGGATCCCAGTCGGCAATCCCCCAGGCAGACACACGGTCCAGTCCCACCCTCCAGAAATGACCTCATATCTGTCACAGCCAGTTATTACGTGGGCATCCCCTTGGTCAACAATGAGGACCCTGCAAGCTGGATCACCTCGTGGGAATTGTGCCACATGGCCATAGTGCTGTAACTGACTGACGCTCCCTCAAAATGCAGGTAATGTGCCTCATTAAGGACTCCATGAGCAAAACAAAGGCAAACCAGTGGTACCCAAAGATTCTCCGAAGAGACACAGAACTAAAGGAGTCCAGTCTTCGTCTCAGGTCACTGGATAGCGTCCATGTCTTGCAACCATATGGAAAAACAGGAAGCACCAGGACTCTAAAGACTTGGACCTTTGTCCTTTTGCATAGATATCAGGAGCACCACACACCCCTTTCCAGCGACCTTGTGACCCCTCAAGCTCTCCCAATCCATCTACTGACTTCATAGTAAGAGTCAGAGACATGAATGTCACTACCATGGTAAGTAAACCTCTCGATGAGGTTGACACTCTCTCCGCAGCGAGACACACTGCTGATGGCTGTGCCCAAGAGGTCATTAAAGGCCTGGATCTTGGTGTTTATCAGGACCCTCGCAAGCCCAGACACTCAGACCCCTCACTCAGTCTCTCGAGAGCCCCGATCAGAGTCTCCATTGACTCCGTGAAGATCACAGCATCGTCAGCAAAGTTAAGATCAGTGAATCTTTCTTCACCAACAGATGCCCCATAGCTGCTGGACCTCACGACCTTGCCCAACGCCCAGTCCATGCAAGCACTGAACAGAGTAGGGGCAGAACACACCACTGACGAACCCCAGAATAAACTGGGAAAACACAGAGGGTCTGCCTCCAATCTGCATAGCACACAGAGTACCAGTATACTGGCCAGCCATGATATCCAGCAATTTTGGGGGATCCTGCGAAGTCTCAGGAGGTCCAACAGGGCAGCTCGATCAACCGAGTCAAACACTTTACGAAAATCAACAAAGGCTACAGTGAAACTCTGCCGATATTCACGTTTGTGCTCCATGAGAACCCTCAGTGCCAGGATGCAGTTGATGGTAGACTTTTTAGGTGCAAAACAAGAATGCTCCCGTCGCTGGTAATTGAGCAAATGATCACAGATCCTTTTGAGGATGGCCCTAGGAAGGACCTTAACCGGCACGGTGAGCAGTGTTAATACCATGTATTTGTCACAATCCAGGTGATCACCGTTCCCTTTCCAGATAGGGACAAGAAATGCCATTTTCCAATCATTTATAGAAAATGATTAATTAATATACTTTTTGGTGATGTGCTAAAAGTTACAGGTTTGTGGTTTCTTCACTCTTGAAGAGTATTTTCATGAAATGGCGATGTTTAATTTACTCTCTCTATATATAAAATCCTAAGCCTAAAAGTGCAAGGACTTTGTGCAATGATTTTACGTGACGTTTTTATGTCATGCTTTGAATCAAGCTTATTTTAAAACCTACATATGTATGTTTGGTATCATTCTTTTCAGAATTTATCCAACTTTATGTGATATTGTTAGATTTTCAGATTCTTATTCCATTTTTAAATTATAAATTAAAATATCAAGAAATGGTTTTTATTTTTGATTCAGTAAATTTCTTTCACAGAAACAAACTATATAAAAAAAATTCTCTTCATAACACCAATGTCTGTATTTCGGTGATTTAGTCAGCTGAAGGTCGAGTTATGATGACCCATTGCATACCACTTTAGTCTTTACGTGATTTTTCCTGTTATTTTATTTATTTTTTTAAGTTTTTTTATCTATAAGAATGTCAATTAAAACGAATGGATCTATTTAGTCTCTTATAAATACTCATCGAGCTTAGTGAATCTCAGTTTAACGGGAATACTCCAATCGGTAAGAGAGGAAATATTTTCTTCTCATTTCATGATTTTTACTACATTAAAATAGTATTTTTCTTTTACATATTTATAGAATTTCATGATTTTGACTCCAATATATATTTTTCTTCTGTACATTTACAGATTTTACTAATATTCTGGCCACAAACTTGGGATTGGGCGCCGAAGGCACTGGGGGGGGGGGGGGGGGGGGGCTTGCCCCCCTAGTATTATTATAATAATACTATTTAATATCAAACTATAAAGTATCCTCAAAAAAGTGTGTACATCTGATCATCTCATTGTCCTCATACAGAGCCCACACTCTGGGGATATATTAAAATATTAGGACTGAGGATGGAGAAAATGTCTGATTCCAATGGTAAAGCAGTTAGGCAAGGCTGCATATGGGTGCCAAATCTGAGCACAGAATGAGAGAAGCTGGGCTGGAAAAGTGGATTTAAAATTACTAGAAGAAACATCAACAACCTTCACTATGCGGAGGATACCACACTGACAGCTGAAAATGAAGAGGACTTACACACCCTTAAAATGAGAGTAAAGTGAGAAGATGGCACTGCGACTAAATGCCTAGAAGACTAAACGGATGACAACTCCCATGACAGCCAATTTTAGAGATGATGGCGAAGAGGTGGAAGTGCTAGATGAGGATTGATCCTACAAGACAGAAACTAACAGGGAAGGATCCGGCAGTCAAGATGTTTTCTTGAGGTTATCTCTGGGAAAAGCCGCCATGAAAAACCTAACAAAGATTCTCACATCTAGAGACATAGCTATGAAGACAAAGACCTGGGTTGTTCAGATGATGCTTTTTTTCCATGATACTGTACGGATGTGAACGCTGGACTTTGAAGAAGCAAGGTAGGAAGAGGACTGACGCCTCTGATCTGTGGTCTTGGCAAATACTTTCAAGAATAAAACAGACAGCCAGGAAAACAAATAAATGGATATCAAATCTGGACTTTCACTCAAGGAGCAGCAAATATACTTACTGTAGGTCTTCTCATGATGTGTCCTAATTCCCTAATAACAAAAATATACTAATCTCATTTGAGTCTGGTGAATATTCTGATGATCAGTAGAAACTAAATTACAAATTCCATGAACAGCTATAAAGAGGGCATGTTGGCTTCTCAGGATTTGAGCGTGAGAGAGCCCCGTGGTCTGACTATCAACTACTTGCCTCTGTGTAACAGGTCAGTGGGCTCCACTAGGATTACAACTTCCTCTATCAGCGTTTTCTTATTTAATTTTTTTTCCCACTTAACATTTTCTTTATTAGGTTATAGTGTCGGCTGTATGTGCCATCTGTTGGAATGAAAAGTAGAATGCATTATATTAGTGCACCTTTGAAATGGGTGGGTCGAGAATGATGCCCTTGACTGAGCATGTCACGAGCGACATCACAGGGACTAGAACTGCAGTTCCAATGTGTTGAATTTATTTCAGTGAGGTGACACTTTGGCACTTAGATTTAAGTGCTAGACCAGTAGGCCACAATTTGCATTTGACCAGGCCGGCTAGTTCTTTACTGCTTAGCATTCTAGTGGGTCTGACTCTGAAGGGGCTGCAGCGTCACCAACAAAAACAGAATACAGTATATCACATTGTAAAACGGAGCAGTAAAATAAAGTGCCAAGAGTCAATTCTAACCAACCAGTCTAACAAGCAAGTATTGCACTAGGCTGGCAGCTTTCTCTCAGACCGAACTCGCCCACTAAATCCACAACTCCAGGTGTTGGCATCAGGTCTCTGGCTCAGCTTTCTGAGGATAAAAAAAGCAAACGGTTCAAATACTCAAGAGTCAGGAATCTTCTAAATGTGTTTAACTTTGATAAACATCCAGAGGCTCCACTTATGACCTGAACAAATGCAATTCTTACCATTTGATATCATAACAATTATGTTCACTACTATATTTTCATTTTATTTACAGTGGATTTAGAAAATACCCAGACCCCCTTCACTTTCTGCACACTTCATTGTGTTGTAACATTTGCCAATTTTGCCCATCTCTTTGCACTGAATAACCCAATAGGACAAAGTGATAACATGTCTTCAGAAAGGTTACAAAATATATTCAAAATTAAAACTAAAATCTCATATATTCAGACCCTGTGCTGTGGCACTCCACGTTGTGCCCAAGTGCCTCCTGTTTGGACACCAGGCACTGCTCATCTTCTGCTTAATACCCACCCCTACGGTGAGGCACAGTGGTGGCCATTATGGGGATACAGGGAGACTGTTGAAAACAGAAGGAAGGAGGAGTGCAGCCAAACACAGAGAGGTCCTTGAAGAAAACCTGCTCCAGAGTGCATGCCACCAGAGCGATAAGACAATGACCTGAAGCATTCAGCCAAGACAACACTGGAGTAGTGATGGATCAGTTCAAAATGTTGGACTTCTGTATGAATATCAGCTTTAGGACCTCAGTTCCAGTACTAAAATGTTTCTTAAGCAAATAATAGACATAGATGTGAGAAACTTTCCCTAACAGCAGTAACATATTTCTTAATTTTATATTTCACTCATATGTTAATAAACATTCACTAGTTTAACTTATGGGCTGAACAGATATCATTCTTGTTAGTTAATAGTTGAATTTTAAAGTTGGTTTAATTTTTATATATGCATTATGTTCACTTCTATACTTATTTGTACAAAATTATGTGTGATGTGTTTTAAATGTGATGTCCTTATCTCTCTGTAAAACCCTGAGGACAAACCAAGAATTTCCTTCTTGGGCCAATAAACCAGAGTTGAACTGAATAGATTATTGATTGTCCCCTGGTCTACTTTGTCATTAATTATAAACTTAAGACTTAATGATGCAAACTCTATAGAAGAAAGGTAAATTACTAGGACAAGGACAAGAGAACAGAGCAGTTACAAGAAATGGAGAAATGCCACTCATTGTAAAGGTAAACCTCACATACCAAATCTGTTCAAACACAGTTGCCTGAAGGAGGGGCCTAAGTTGCCTTGAAAGCTTACATATTGTAATCTGATTAGTTAGCCAATAAAAAATGTCATTTTGCTTGACTTCTCATTGCATCCATACTGGCTAACATGGTACAACACCCTGCTAACAAAGAATAAGACAAAAATTGGAGATAATTGAACAGTGAGATCAAGGGATCGTGAAACAGACTAAAATAAGAACCTGCAGCCAAGATGCCCGCCCCCCAATACTGAATTTGACACCCACTGATCTGGTGAGCCAGTTGAGAGGAATGAATCTGCAGCCTTGTGGATTGAAGTTCAAATCCAGTTCTCTGAGGACCAGGCCCATTCATCTAAGTAAAGCTACGCCACCCAACCCCCCCCCCCCCCCCTGCTAACTACCGTCCCCACCATACATACATCCATCCATACATACATACATACTACGTCCAATCAGCCTCGTTTCCATGTTGGGGCGGTTACATACGCACATATCGCGACACAGTCTGTTCGCCATCGTCTATTATCGCCTGCGTTATTCCAATATACAGTATTAACGTCAGCGATGTTTGCATACATGACGTCATTATCACATCACCTACACGCGTACCGTCCCACTTATCACGCATCACCAAATGCCAATCAGTAACCTGACACCAGCGTGCCGGGCTCGGTGCGGGTTCCTCCTCTTCCAGAATCGTCTATGCGCCCAACAAGCAGCGGCCTGACTCGAGTCAGGCCTCCCAGCCGCCAGAGGAAAGGGACGCACGTGACGCGATGTCACCTGGGGGGGTTTGGAGAGGTTCTGGCTCCCGAAAAACGGCGGCGCCCCCCCCCCTACAATCCCACCGCCGATAACCCAACCACAGATGACGACGACCAAGGCCACACTTACAAAATTCTCCGCTCCTCCGTTCATGTCGGGGCAGAGGACGTAGAAGGAGAGGCCGGGATCTGCGTAGAAATCCAGCCGTCTCTCGTCGGTCTCCTCCGCCGCGATGAGGTCGAAAGGGATGCCGGAGCACCATTTCTCCGCGATTTCCACCAGCTGTTTAAAATCCATCCTTCCTTGAGGAGTCGGCGACCGGATACGGAGCGGTTTGTCTGGAGAGTGGCTGGCACACACACACACCTGGCGAAGCGGGCGCTCCGCGAACGTGGCTACACGACGACAGTTCCTGGGCTGCACTGCCTGTCACTCGAGACGTGGGCACATGACGGGACAGGCGTCACGGCTTGATGACACGCGAGTTTTTTTCTCGAAATATGTTTTTTTTTGTTCCCCTCGGCGAGTCCGCAAGCGACTGAACGTTACAGGGCTGCAGGCTGAGCGGGGCAGGGGGTGTCAATAGCGTGCATTGTGAATGAAAGCGTAACAACGCGGTGACGACACTGGCCAAACAGCCAATCGCAGCTCAGGCTGGCGCTGTCTATTTACAAAAAAAAAAAAAAAAGCCGCGGACCCGATGGAGAGGCGTCATCTTTCGCAGACTCGCATTGGTGGCTGCACGTGATTGACAAGCAATCGCAAAAGTCGATTGGTTGTGTTAGAAGATGATTGGTTGCGTCTCCGCCCAAACCCCGGCATTCGCAACGCGGGGCAGACTTGGAGTTATAGCAGTAGCATTACAAGAGGGACATTTACTGGCGTGAACTGTACTGGGTTTAAAATAAAAGATCTGTACACATGTAAAATATGTCCCTACGCTTTATCAGCCGAGAATGAATATACGCAGCGTTGGGGGTTAGGGGGCTGTACCGGGAGCGCCCAGCTGGCTTTCCTACAAATCTGTGGCTACATCATTTTTCGTGCGGACAACGGGCAGGTCACAGCGGATCGGGGTTGGACAAAGGCAGGATGCACCGTAGTAGGGTTGCTAACAATGTCTAACCAAAATGAAAATGCACAAAGCTGTACTGACCATGACCTGGCGTCATAGAATTCGAGAAGGCTTTGTGAAGGAGTGTTGTGCATAGCTCTGAGTATTTTAAATATCTTCATGAGGAAAAACACAGCTGCTTACCTGATTGCTTTGATACTGGGGTGTGCTTTGCTTGTGCTTGCTCGCGCCCCCTTGGCTAAACAAGTCGGTAAGGGGATGCCATTAGACTATATTTCGACATAATCTAGTCATGTAGAGCAGGGGTAGGCAACGTCGGTCCTGGAGTGCCACAGTATGTGCAGGTTTTTGTTCCAACCCAGTTCCTTAACGAGAACTCAATTATTGCTGATGAAGCACATATTGCTTAAGTGACATTTTAATGCTTCATTTTAGTGGTTTCGCTTGTTAAGGTTCTCCAACCTTAATTGCTTATTTCAATCTTAAACTGCCGCATTCAGTGTTTTAATTGCTCCTTATTAGCAATAAGATGTAAAAGACAAAGCAGCCAGCAGTTCTCCAGCTAGCTTTTTTCCAATTACATCTGTGTGTGTTCATCATGCACGGTTTGATTTAATAAAACACTTAATAGAAAAATGTGACAGACTGAAAATGATCTGTTTTAGGCTTCAAATCATTTGGATGATATCCTTGGAAAGGAAAAAAATCTACGATATAAAAGCCTTACATTGCACAGACTAACAAGCCATAAAATTAAATAAGGTCTGAGATTGGCAATGATTGGTTTCTAATTAAGCAATTGGGTTGGAATGAAAACCTGTAGCCACTGCGGCTCACCAGGACCGACATTGCCTACCCCTGTTTTACATCTTATTGCTAATAAGGAGCAATTAAAACATGAATGCAGCAGTTTAAGATTGAAATAAGCAATTAAGGTTGGAGAACCTTAACAAGCGAAACCACTAAAATGAAGCATTAAAATGTCACTTAAGCAATATGTGCTTCATCAGCAATAATTGAGTTCTCGTTAAGGAACTGGGTTGGAACAAAAACCTGCACATACTGTGGCACTCCAGGACCGACGTTGCCTACCCCTGATGTAGAGCACAATTAATTTTATATGCTTTGTATTTCACAATCAAGAGATTGAAATTGCCCTTGGCTTAAAAGATAACAAACCTATTATTGACCTTATTTTACTTAATTTTCCATTTATATTTGGCATTCCCCTTTGCTGCAGCCATCAGCAGTCTGTGTTCTTCAATGAATGACTTGAACTCAGCGCATGACAATTTAAAGTTCAGTCTGACTTAAAGCTCAGATTTCACCATTGCAACTGACCGTCTGTTTCGTTTGTCAGACCAAACATCCTCCATGTGACTGAACACTCGCTTTGCATAGGCACCGCTGACTGATATGGAAAAAAGCAAAAGCAACAGCTTTCAACAGCTCCGTGGATTCAGTTGCCTTGCTGAACAAATATGCCCATTTTTCTGTCTGGGGTAGAGTGTTTTGGAATGGTGTCAAATACTTCATTCAGGGTGACTACACTACCGAACAGCTTGTCTTCATCTACAGTGCATCCGGAAAGTATTCCCAGCGCTTCATCACTTTTTCCACATTTTGTTATTTTACAGCCTTATTCCAAAATGAATTAAATTCATTTTTTTCCTCAGAATTCTACACACAAAACCCCATAATGACAACGAAAAAAGTTTACTTGAGGTTTTTGCAAATTTATTAAAAATAAAAAAATTGAGAAAGCACATGTCCATAAGTATTCACAGGCTTTGCCATGAAGCTCAAAATTGAGCTCAGGTGCCTCCTGTTTCCCCTGATCATCCTTGAGATGTTTCTGCAGCTTCATTGGAGTCCACCTGTGGTAAATTCAGTTGACTGGACATGATTTGGAAAGTCACACACGTGTCTATAGAAGGTCCCACAGGTGACAGTTCATGTCAGAGCACAAACCAAGCATGAAGGCAAAGGAATTGTCTGTAGACCTCCGAGACAGGATTGTCTCGAGGCACAAATCTGGGGAAGGTTACAGAAAAATTTCTGCTGCTTTGAACATCCCAATGAGCATAGTGGCCTCCATCATCTGCAAGAGGAAGAAGTTCGAAACCACCAGGACTTTTCCTAGAGCTGGCCGGCCATCTAAACTGAGCGATCAGGGGAGAAGGGCCTTAGTCAGGGAGGTGACCAAGAACCCGATGGTCACTCTGTCAGAGGTCCTCTGTGGAGAGAGGAGAACCTTCCAGAAGGACAACCATCTCTGCAGCAATCCACCAATCAGGCCTGTATGGTAGAGTGGCCAGACGGAAGCCACTCCTTAGTAAAAGGCACATGGCAGCCCGCCTGGAGTTTGCCAAAAGGCACCTGAAGGACTCTCAGACCATGAGAAAGAAAATTCTCTGGTCTGATGAGACAAAGATTGAACTCTTTGGTGTGAATGCCAGGCGTCACATTTGGAGGAAACCAGGCACCGCTCATCACCAGGCCAATACCATCCCTACAGTGAAGCATGGTGGTGGCAGCATCATGTTGTGGGGAACTGGGAGTCTAGTCAGGATAAAGGGAAAGATGACTGCAGCAATGTACAGAGACATCCTAGATGTCGTCTCGTCTATTCCCATCAAATGTCGGTAACTTGCTTCAAAGAAAAACAGGCAAATCACAACACGTGAATTGTAGCAGCTCAAGTACACAGCACATCAATCAAAACATTTTTGTAGTGTTAATTGTAATTTTACTGATGAATTAATTAAACTTGTCACCGATTCGTTAAATGCGCAAGTCAAGTTTTCTTCAACCACGAAGAAATTTTCTTTTAATTTTTTTTGACATTAAGGAAATTGCGAAAACTTTGAATTTTAAATACACTGGTTTAGAAAACGAGTGAAGGTATTATAGGGTGAAGGGGCAGCCGAAATTAAATAGCATGATAGCGGCTTCGCCTCTAGAACTGGGCGTGGATGCTTCTAAAATGTTCCAACAAAAATTGTCCTGAAGCTTAAATATTTGTTTAGCAATAAGAATTGACCATGGAGACGAGAATATCCAAATCTGGGAGGATATGCAGGAAAGCAGAGGGGATGTCTCAGTGCTGACCGGAAGCTCGGTACATAATCAATGTATTGAAAGGTTTAATCGAGACTTAAACAAAAGTTGCACTCATGTGTACGCACCTGGATTTTAGGACAATCTATTTTTCCTTTATGTTTTCATTTCCAGAATTAATCAGACATTGGATGCATTTAGAATCACATTTAACAATCACTCCGTTCCTTCAGAAACAAACAGAAAAACCCTGCAGCTTTTTATGCTTGATAAACATCATCTGCTGCTTCTTCTTTTGGCTGCTACCGTTAGGGGTTGCCACAGTGGATCATCTTCTTCCATATCGTCCTGTCCTCTGCATCTTGTTCTGTCACCACCATCACCTGCATGTCCTCTCTCAGCACATACATAAACCTTCTCTTAGGCCTTCCTCTTCTCCTCTTGCCTGGCAGCTCTATCCTTAGCACCCTTCTCTCATTATACCCCTCATCTCTCCTCTGCACATGTCCAAACCAACACAATCTTGCCTCTCTGACTTTGTCTCCCAACCATCAAACTTGAGCTGACCCTCTAATGTCCTCATTTCTCATCCTGTCCATCCTCGTCACACTCAATGCAAATCTTAGCATCTGTAACTCTGCCACCTCCAGCTCTGTCTCCTGTGCCACCGTCTCCAGCCCATATAACATAGCTGGTCTCACTACCGTCCTGTAGACCTTCCCTGTCACTCTTGCTGATACCTGTCTGTCACAAATCACTCCTGACACTCTTCTCCACCCACTCCACCCTGCCTGCACTCCCTTTATCATTTCTCTTCCACACTTCCCATTACTCTGTATTGTTGATCCCAAGTATTTAAACTCCTCCACCTTCGCCAACTCTACTCCCTCATCCCACCATTCCACTGACCTCCCTCTCATTCACACACATGTATTCTGTCTTGGTGGTCCTACTGACCTTAATTCCTCTCCTCTCATATCTCCACCTCTCCAGAGTCTCCTCAACCTGCTCCCTACTATCGCTACAGATCACAATGTCATCAGCAAACATCACAGTCCATGGAGACTCCTGTCTAATCTCGTCTGTCAACCTGTCCATCACCATTGCAAATAAGAAAGGGCTCAGAGCCGATCCCTGATGTAATCACACCTCCACGTTGAAGAAGAAAGAAAAGACCATTTCATGTCAAAGTTCATCCAGAACAATCATTTATTTTGCCCACTGAACAGGTAGGATGTACATTAACTTTCCTAAACAACTCATCCTCTTGAAAACAGTCGTAAACAAAGAGAAAAACGCAGTCTCAGAGAGTTCAGGAGTTTCTGCGTAACAAGACTGCAGACAATTAATTAGAAATTACAAGGGAGAACTTGGCCAACTCATTTTTCACAACCTAAGTTACACTGTTTATGGATAGCTTTTGTTTTTGTTTCATGCATTAGCAAAAATAAATACAACTGCACTTGAACTTTGGTAAGAATAACCTGAAATCAAATGCAAAAAGTTACAAATTGAAACTTTCTGAATTGTTCGAGTTTTGCACACATTTCATTTTTGTTTTAAGGAAAAGAAAACACAGATGGTTGAATCAACATGTTGCATTTCTTTATGCCATCTGCTTATACAGTGACCTTATGTACATGCAGGACTATCCATCAAAGCTGAAAGAAATAATCAAATTCATTAGAATCTTTCAAGGTTGTGATATTGACACAAATCTGAAGCTCATTTTTACTGGTGTTTGCTTGTGGGTTATCTATTTCTTCACCATTAAGAAATACGAGTCAAAGTTGCGGTTTGAACCCAAGAGCTGGGATTTTTCTGCTGCCTGTCGCAAACTGAAGAATGTGGACAGGGCGCAGTGTTTCCAAAAATGTCTTCATTTCTTTTGTCATTTTCCTTCTACTCAGTTTCTTTTCAAGTTTTTTATCTTAAAAGGAAACCAAAAAAAAAATTCTTAAAATATGTCAAGTGAAGACATCCTAAAATGCAGTCTACATGAATAGAAATGTGCTAACCAACACTGTCAGTGAGTGGCCATAATTTAATGGTGAAATGAACTCTCAGACACTTACTGTAACTGTCTAAAAATGGTGAGACGTGGAGACCGCTACACGATTTGTATCAGTAAAATAAGGAACTACCTCAATTCTATTATTAGCCTTACATTTAACAGTTTCATTCACTAAATAAAATTCATTTAATAATTCCTAACTCAAAATAACTAAATAACAACTTTGCTCATAAGTTAGAGGTAAAGTACCACACCTGCTGTACGTACACCTACTTGCCATTAAAAAACAATATTCTTTTTACTTAAGGAAGTGATTTATGTATTTTACTTTAAGTTAATAATCACATTATTCACTTTGATACGTTGAGGAACATTCAGTGTTTTAATATAAATAGTTCATGTTGTGCTGTGGAGAAGGAAGGGTTACTTTTGTGATGCAGGCTGTACCACCATAACACATCTTCTACAGTAGAACCACAAAAAATCCTTAAAAATATTAACTATATTAAACCTTAAAAATATTTATTAACTAAATGTGAAGGTTAAAACAAAAGATTTGTAGTTTTGTGCTTAACATGGAGTTCTTATATGCAAAAATCTAAACTTTATCCAAATTCTCTGACACAAAAAATGACTAGAAAGTTAGGGTTAGGGTTAACCCTAACCCTAATCTGCATAAAGAGCACAGCTTCTCCTTGAGCTCCTGTACTGAGTGCATTGTTTGAGTTCAACAGTCGACTCCACAGAAAATAGTCCTGCACATTGAAACAAGTCATTAATACTGACAGCTAAAGCAGAGCGCACACCGATACATGCATTTATTTCCCTCTTTTTTCTAGATTTTGATTTGTTACACTCAGACTGATGGATGCATATATACATTTACACTCACCTTGTACAGACTGAAGAAATTTCTGAAATTTCAGCACCATCTTCTCCTGACCTTGTCTGCCGTAACTTAAAAAATCCGAATACCGTGGTTTAAAAATGGCTGCTATATCATTGGCCGTAAATTCCTTCTTTATTTTAGGCATGTCAAGAAAAATACGCATGCTGGGATTTTCTCTGAAAAGTGGAAGTACAGTAATCCCTCGCTATATCGCGCTTCGCCTTTCGCGGCTTCACTCCATCGCAGATTTTATATGTAAGCATATTTAAATATATATCGCGGATTTTTTGTTGGTTTGCGGATTTCTGCGGACAATGGGTCTTTTAATTTCTGGTACATGCTTCCTCAGTTGGTTTGCCCAGTTGATTTCATACAAGGGACGCTATTGGCAGATGACTGAGAAGCTACCCAACTTACTTTTCGCCCTCTCTCTCTTGCGCTGACTTTCTCTGATCCTGACGTAGGGGGATTGAGCAGGGGGGCTGTTCGCAAACCTAGACAATACGGACGCTTGTCTAAAAATGCTGAAAGATTATCTTCACGTTGCTACCTTCTGTGCAGCTGCTTCCTGAAGCGACATGCTGCACGGTGCTTCGCATACTTAAAAGCTCGAAGTGCATGTATTGATTTCTCTCTCTCTCTCTCTCTCTCTCTCTCTCTCTCTCTCTCCCTCCCTCCCTGACGGAGGGGGTGTGAGCTGCCGCCTGCAACAGCTTTGTGCCGCGGTGCTTGCATACTTAAAAGCCAAACAGCCCTATTGATTTGTTTGCTTTTCTCTATCTCTCTGACAGTCACTGCTCCTGACGCGCACTCCTTTGAAGAGGAAGATATGTTTGCATTCTTTTAATTGTGAGACGGAACTGTCATCTCTGTCTTGTCATGGAGCACAGTTTAAACTTTTGAAAAAGAGACAAATGTTTGTTTGCAGTGTTTGAATAACGTTCCTGTCTCTCTACAACCTCCTGTGTTTCTGCGCAAATCTGTGACCCAAGCATGACAATATAAAAATAACCATATAAACATATGGTTTCTACTTTGCGGATTTTCTTATTTCGCGGGTGGCTCTGGAACACAACCCCCGAGATGGAGGAGGGATTACTGTACCTGAAGACAAAAAGAAAATATTTGCATTAAGTGATATTCACAAATCTTAAAATAGTTGCAACAACCTGAAGTTATTGAGGGCGTTCTTTTCAAAGCTTCACAAACATGTCTTTTACTTATGTTTATTATTATACTGCACTTCTTGATTCTGTTGGATTTCTAAACTGTCCAAATAAATGGTACCAGACAACATACACATACAAATATAAAACATGACAAGCAAAGAAATGTCACATGAAACTAGAAAATCCATTTCTTGCTTTAATACGTTTGTTGTAGCCGATGTCTTAATGTTAATGAGTCTCATCAATTTAAACAAAAGAGACATGAAATGTCCATCGACTTAACACTTAAACATCACACCACAGAAATGCCACCATTAGAATCGAGTTACCGCGTAGTACAACAGTCCATCGATTAACTGATCAAGACAAGCTTGTCTTTTTAAGATTACATGAAAGAGGGCTGCCTTCTTCACAAAAGTATCCCTTGTATTCATATTAACTGGGTTTGGAAGACCTTCCACCTCAAAGCGCCAAGAGTCGCACTGCTTGACTGCGTCTTCCAGCTCTCTTTCTGTGCTCGATTTTTCAACCTAAAGAGGACAAAATGTTTTTTTTGTAAAATAATGAACAGTCTCCTGGAGCTTTACACCACCGAGAGTCTGACGAATATTTAATAAAAAAAAATACAAAGTAACAAGATTTGAATCATTGCCAATCAGCCCCAATGTCATAAATCCAAGTCTTTGCATCCCAACAATACCTTCTTCAGTATTTCCCTAAGCTTAGAGGCCGAGACATCATCAGGTGTAGCATTCACTTGGAGGACATCTCCAGTCAAAATGTAGTCCACCACTCAAGGTGCTAGATGCTCTGGTGGCTCAGCCCCCTGGATTATTATGGTGGAAATCATCTTCCCAATGGTCCGGTAAACTCCATTTTTCAACTTCATGTCAGTCAGCCTTGGTATAAATCCATTGGGTGACTCTGGAAAGAAGTACAACACATCTGCATGATCTTCACCACAAAGTGAATTGTGCTGCTGTAAAGGTTCCTGGAAATGTCACATCATGATAAGCCATAAAAGCACATCACGGAGTGTTTGTCCACTGCAGAATGCATCTGTCATTAAGGTGTAAACTGAAGTTCCTCAAGTTTATTACAGTCATATGAACATTTTTTATTTTATTCATAAGGGTAAAGTTGGCATTTTAAGGCCTTAAAACAGAAACTGGATATTTTTGGATGCCATGTGGTTTTCAAAACTCTACTAAGCATACTCCACATTCTCAAACTACTTTTTCAAAGTGCATTCTAAGTGTCACACCACTGCAGACTTTACAGCAGCCCAAGGACAAAATTCAAACTATATGCTTGAGAAAAATACCTTCAAATGCTCCA